>NC_047106.1:126786294-126944738 GCF_902500255.1 Thalassophryne amazonica
TTGTATGTGACAACAAAATACTTTATTATCACAAACAACATTTTTGTTTAAAAACATATCAGTCAACACAACTTAAAATCTCCTGAGATAGAGGGCTAACAAACCACAATACAACAAAATGAACACACCACAACAAATACTGTAAACAGTTTCAAAATGATTCTGTTTTTCAAGTTGAACAATACAATAAAATAATATAAAAAATAATGAATTTTTTCCCTTCAGTGCACTTCTCTACGTTGTTTCTTAAAGAGTGTAAAAAAAAAAAAATAGAACTTAAAGCAAATTAAAACAATCTTCTGAGATTGGAGAGCTGACAAACCACAATAGAGAAAAACTAACACACCACAACAAATATTGTAAACAATTTCAAACTTGTTCTTTTTTTTAAGTCGAACAATACAAGAAAATAATACAAAGAATAAGGAATTTCCTCCCTTCAGTGCAGTTCTGGCTTTAAACAAAATAAAAACAATAAGTGAAAATTAAATAAAGGTATAAATAGACATTGATATTCAAGGTTACAAGGCATTTGAGACATTAAGTTCCTTTCCAGAATTACTGAAGAGTTTCAGGAGCACATTTTTTTTTTTTTTTTTTTTTTTTTTTGACCACCCTTCACATACTGCTCAGAACATTGCGTATCTGTCATTATGGAATCTGCAATTGTAGCATACATAACACTGAGATTTTGTGCCGGAATTGACATATGAGATTGTTAGTGAGCAAATAGCTGTCATTAGGCCTTAAAACAAACAAGCAAACAAACAAACAAAAAAATCTGTTATGATCAATACCATTTAAAGAGGCATCATGTCTTTTGAACAGATACTGAAACAAACCCATCTTGTATTTTTTTTTAAGCTGTTTTATATGATAATAAAGCAGACATTCAAGTTGATTTACTCCAGTATGGCTGTCTGAGGAAAAAAATGCATGTGAATTTACATCTGCAACTGTATTTCCAAATGTAATTGCAGTACTTGTGCCCTTTTCGAAAATTCCACCATTATTTTGAAGGCGAAGTTGGTTAATTTCTGGTGTGATGGTGCTGTGCTGTGGTTTGCTTGACACAGTTGAATCATGCTTTATGCATTTTCGGCAAAATGTTTATGGTTTATCAAAATGTGACAAATTTGGTGTGTTCAGTCCATCCTCGCGGTAATAAACATATTTTCACACTAACGTATGTCACATACCGTGCAAAATGACATAACATGCTGTTTTGAAATCTGAATGTGTGTTAGTCTCTTGTACTTGTATATGTTATTGTGCCAAATTTTCTGTTGCCAATATGAAACCACACCCATGTCTCTGCCATTCTTGCCCTTTTATTTGTACCATTTAGTCTCTTCATCTGTGCAGAATGTACTTCTTATGGAGATTTTGTCCACTTGGCATTTATTTCCTTCTGTCTAGAACATGAAAATCTAGAACAGATAGGAAGAAAGGCTTGGTTATTACATCACCTTGATTACACAAACTACAGGGCCTTTATCTGCTCTCTGTGCCAGGCAACGGGTGTTATATTAGCAGGATCCAGCGCCAGTTAATTGGCTACTGTTTATTAACAAAACTAGAATAACATAAAGCTCTAACTGTGCAAACATGCCTTATCTGCCTTTACAAAACAAGTCAGCTTGCCTTGTAACTTATTAATATAATGCAGTGCTACAATACTCTCGGCCGTATGAGCATTGCGTTATTTATAATTTGCAGTTGTTTAGTTAATTATTACCATCCTATTGTCTTACATACAATTTGTACATGATCAAATCATCATTTGTTCATGTTGTGCAAATCAGGAATATTTGTAGATTACCCTCTGTGCATTTGCACATATTAATATTAATGAGACAAATTTAATTCCATAGAAAGTTAGGTTTGAGTTAGCGAAAGGTAGCATGCAAGCTAACATCCACAAAATGTCTTGTAAATGACACCAGAGGTGTTATCAGGTTACAAGAACAGTGTTTTCAGTTTTAGAAGTGTTTATTTCTCGCTTGCTTTTACATAATATACCAGAAATGAAGCAGTTAGCAAGTCACAAAACTAGGAAGTAACGTCACCATGCTAACCACTGTAAAATGTCTTATAAATAAGTTCACAGGTGTTAATAGGTTCCAAAAACAGCGTTTTCAGTTATAGAAGTGCTTACTTCTCGCTAGCTTTTACATAATATGAGAAATGTATATAAACACACAAAACAAAGTGCAGCTCCACTCTAATTGGCTGTCACTTGCGTCACTCAAGCACGAAAATGATCAGATTATAAGAATGCAACTTTTTAAACCTCTTAAAATATGTCAAGGTTAACCATCTTTGCACTTGTCCAAGGTGTGTGTCCCAAGAATGTTCCCTGTGAATTTGAGGACTGTGGCATTTTTACCCGAGGCCAACATATGGCCATCTGGTAAAAATGGTGCAAATCAAACTAAAATGGCATGTTTTTTGATGATAAATATGTGTTTCCCATTTTGGTTGGTGCCAGCCAACAACATATTTTTCAGAACATCTTAATATGTGCTTTTTCTTCATTTTAAAGATATCCAAACCACTAGACATTGTGTTTTCAGTTATTTTATTGAGTTACCTCTTAGAAAAAAGTTCTGATCTATTTTATTGTCCTTTGATAGCAGCACTAAGCTGTTACTGGAAAATCAGGATAGAAATTGCGTATCTTTCCCCTTGTAGGTTGCTTGATGGTGAGTTCAGTAGGAAAGAGTTTTGCTGGTGTGAGTTCACATAATGGAGCTTCTAGCTTGTTATACTGCTATAAGCATAACATTTTTTGTCAATTTTCTCAGTTTTAGAGGCTGATACGAGGTGATTTGACAGTCGCTTTTGTGCCCATCACTGGTTCCACAGTTTTTCCTCATTTTCACAGCTTTTGTCACCACCAATAGCTCAAACAATGCTTTGTTGTAGGAAATAGGCATGCACTATGATGTGCAAGCCAAAAACTCTAGATCGACTGGCTGTCTTCACTTTTCTCTTGTGTGACAGGCTGTTGGATCTGTTCATATCATGTAAAAATGTCCAGAGTTTCTCATCTTTATCAGTGTAAAATTTGTTTCAATCCCTGACTGTGATTGTTTTGTTGCCCAGCCTCACACCCATGCAGTGGTGGGCACAACTAACTGAAAAGTTAGCTTCTCTGGGCTTCTTCAGGTCTCTTGGTTTCTCAGGTTGTCTGACCAGCTGCTCCTGCAAGTGTCAAGGTCAAAAGGAAAGCTCAGGGGGACAGGGCTTTTTCCTCTTACTGTTCCCAAACTGTAGAACAGCTTGCCGCTGGGTGTTAGGGAGGCACCCTCATCGGTTATTTTTAAAGTTCGTTTAAAGACTTATCTTTTTTCCTTGGCTTTCAACATCAACAAGGCTTAGTTTAATAATTTTTAATTGCATTTTATTTTCATTTTCTGGTTCTTTTTTTAATCACATTGTGTGTTCATTTGTATTGTTTGTAGTGTACAGCACCTTGTGTCAGCACTGGCTGTTTTAAGGTGCTTTATAAGTAAAACTGGTATGGCTGAGCATCCACAAGAGATCAATAGCGAAGCAAAGAGTGCAGCGAAACGAGACGAGTCATTGGATAAATGCTGGGCTTTGTCCCGCCCATCGGACGCTCAGCGTCTCTGGGGATCTATGGGGCAGTGGGCCGGCCTCGGCTGGCCCGGACGCTCAGCTTCTGCATGATGATTGGATGATCTGTCTGAGGCTGAATCCCTTTTTGATTGACAGCGAATGAGCGAGTCAGCGATCTTTTGGTGTAAACATCCGTGGGAGCATTTTTTAATTTTCATTCTGTTCTGAGTTGAACCAGAGACTTTCCTAATCCTCTTAGCGGCATTTTCTTTGTTAAAAACAACTAGCAACAAATCGAGCTTCTATTTCTGGTGGGGTTTTTTTTGTAGCTGCTTGTGTTTGGAGACTGACTTCTATCACTCTTTCTGACTTCTGTCGCAGTTTCTGTCCCTACCGAGCAGTGGGTGTTGCTGAGCTCCTCCACCGTCACAAAGCGCTCACAGGCGGACAAACTTCACACTAGCCTCGCGCCAGTCCCGGCTAGCAAGCTAGCTAGGTAGCAAGCTGCACATAATGGCAGACAATTTAAATGTTGTGGACCGGATTTTGGCGAAGCCATTTGATAGTCTTCCTTAACGAAGAAGCCATGGCTGCTGTCAAATAAAAATTGAATATGAATTTGAAAGTTCCAGTGGAACTTAGTGTAGAGCCCAAATAATTATATCCAAACATTCAAACAGTTTTTCTATTGTGTGTTTTCCACTTGTGAAGTGATATTTGTTTCCCAGAAATCTGGATGTTTTATGAAATACGAAAAGACAAAATAACAAAAGAGTTTGGTCTGATCTCTCTCTCTCTCTCTCTCTCTTTCTCTCTCTCTCCCTCCCTCACATTGGTTAACTGTGTTTTCTTTGACAGTGATTCATAGTGGGATGTGGCCCTCTGTGTTTGTTTTGCTTGCTGTCATATGACTGACTGGCTGATTGATGTAATTTGTGCTTCAGTCATGTGATGTGGTTGAAAATGAACTATATCCGTGTTATTAATTCCTCATCCAACAGTCGGAATGCCTCTGTGGATGTTTCTTGTGTTATGAGAAGAGAAATAGAGCATACTGTGTTATAGACAGCGTTTTTCCATAGGAAAACGAACACGTGTGCTTCTTTTTCTTTGTAAGGACTCTTACTGTCATTCTTTAGTCCTTACCTCTAACAGTAATCATAAATTGCTATCTTATAACACCCATAACCTAAATTCAGTTACACCCTGAACCCTATAACTTAGTCAGAACACTTAAAGGACCCTTTGGAAAGGCTTGGACCAGCCAGTTTGTGTGACCATGGTGGCATGCAGATGTTTGGCTGCCCATGGGCTTTTTACACATTCATTACATTCATTCATTACACATTTCCTTATGACATTGGATTAACAACAACAAAAAAGCAAAAACCAATGCCCAAACAAATGGTGCCCTTTAAACTTTGAAAACAAATTTCTACAGCATCAAGATGATGCAGCTGTCAAAAACACCCTGTTATGATGAACTTGCAAAAGGCTAGAATTGCCTAGTGGGTAATAGAAGAGGTTTAAGAATCATTTGAAGCAGTCTATGAAGAAGTGTGACATCTCTCCTGACTTGTGGGAAAGGAAGCCTTTAATCAGTGCCACATGTTGGAAGACTTTAATAGAGTTTACAAGGATTTTGGAGGAATGGTGTGTTAGTGTGTCAGCTTCAGGGCTGAGAGCAGCTGCACCCAGCTCAAGGCTTGAGAGGCAGTTCCTCTGTCACATTCAAGCATCATCCAGTGTTCACTGTGTGGACATCTGTTCAAAGAGAGGAATTGAACACTCGTGGTTAAAGCCTGCCTTCATCGGTGCAGTGGATGAATGCGGCCGACTGACAGCATGATATAAATCAACTGTGAGAGAACTGAAATTTTTAAACAGTGTAACAGACAACTGTTTTATGTGATTCTGGAATGCAAGGCCTGCCCTGTGAAATTGTAATTGAAATTTCTAAAAAGACATCTGTACCCACTACTCACTGCACAGCTGTTGAATCTTTTCAAGATGACAGATGGCAGCAAATTTCCAGAAATTCTTCCACAAAATGTGGAGGCTAAAAACGCCTTGAACCTCTAAGCCTCAGACTAGAATCAACATGCATTTGTGTTTTCCCACGTGGTTATATCTGTTAAAAGGCTCCATCTGCTGTTCCTTCTCCATTTGTAGGCTGAAGGAGAGCAGGTTGGAGAGTGGCTGAGGAGGGAAACCTCTTTTTTGGTTCTGAAAAGCTGAAGTTAGTATGACATCTTTTGGCAGAAAAATCAGTTAGTGCACCTATGAAATACTGTATGTAAACCAAAATAATGGGCAGCACAGTGGTGCAAGTTAGCAGACCAGAAAGTGTTAGGTTCAAGGTCACCCATGCCCTATCTTGGACCTCATTTATGAAACACTTTGTAAAATTCATGTTAAAAGTACATGTACGAATGAAAAACAAAAATGGTGTATAAAAAGAAACCTTTCATATGCACGCCTGTAAATGAATTCATCTTGATGCATCATCATATAAATCACTGTTCTGAATTATGCTCACATTGATCTGCTTCATATCCCGCCCTTTACATGACTACATTCAACCATAAATGATCAATGCAAAACACCTCATGAATATTCATACATAAACAAATGTGTACTTATCATGGTGACTAAGAGGAACAGCAGGAACAAAAAATTCTAAAACAGAAACTGAGGTACTTCTGTGTGGCCACATCACTGGGATAATAATAATAAAAAACAGGAAGATGTGAACAAGAAGATGTGGAACATGCACATAGAAAATTGAACTTCTGCTTTGAGTTGCATTATTTTATAAATTGACTAAACTAAAAGAGAATGTTGACTGGGAATCGTGTCAATCCAGATATGCCGATACAATGAATGTGTTTCAGGCACCATATCTGAGACACCTGAGAGAGAAAGACATGATGTCTTGTAACCAGGGTTAAGGCTGAGGTTAGAGAGGTGGGGCTATGATGTCATCGTTTCACAAAAGTTGTGTATTGGTTGTTGAAAACGCAAAGGTGGCATTTTGAGATTTATCTACTCTGGGACCCATTTTCAAAAAGTAGTGGTTATGGGCTCTTAAAATGTCGGTTCTGTGTGGATGAAATGCCAATACGATACAAAACTTTTGAGGCCACGCCTAAACTCATCTCCATGTGGACGGGCCTTAGGTGGTGATGGCATGTCACTTATGGTGCGCCACGTTTCTTCTTAATTTTGACATCACAATAACATTTGGACAGAACGTCAGTCAGTTTCAAAAAGCTTTAACAAACAATAAAAATCTTACCATAAGAACCAGCATGAAACTTCAGAAATAGCAGACTGTAGACAATAATTTATTGACATAGTTGTTACAATCCTTTGCACAGCTGAGACATAAGACATACTGTTTTTAATAAGATAAAAATTTTTTCTTAATAAAATTTGACCAACACAAATAATGTAAACCCATTTTTAATCTAAAATTGCAAGATGGGCATGATTTGTGTTTGTTTCTTGCCAGTATTGTAAGCAGGACCTTGTCCAAATGATGGTGGTCAGGGGTTTATCAAGGAAAATTTAGTAAGGGAGTGACACCAGATGTGAGGGATAGTGCTAATGGGGGCCCTCTCCCCATCCACACTGTGGAGCCTTTGAAAATTTGAGGTCAAAATGGGGCATTCTGAGGCTTCTCGAAGGACCGGTGCCGCCGACCAGATGGTCCCCCCTAAAAATTGGCCCACTTTGCATTCACAGCGCAAGCGTCATTTGGGACCACAGCAGCATATCTGAGTCTGACTTTACACCCAAAGCAATCAAAGAGAATAATGTGATTATTAACCATCAGATGACAAGATAAAATCTCTGAAATCATTCTAAAATCAGTTTTAAGTAGAAACGAGGCGATAATGGGCGAGTTGCTACTGACGCTCTAAAATGACGTAGGCCCAGCAGCACATCTGGCTGCTGTGGCTCTCTGATCGGTTCCCCTGTCTTTAATTATGAAATAATGCTGAATTTATGTGGAAATGATTGTTGTACAAAAGCTTCAGATCTCTGTTGCTGGGATAGATGATGACTGGAGTGCAGTTTTAAGCAGAAATGAGGTAATAATTGGTGAATTGCTGCTGACGCTCTGAAATGATGCATGTGCAGTGAAGGCAGGGCGGACCAATTTTTAGGAGGGACTGTTTGGTTGGCGACCCCGGAACAACAACAGAGCATGGGTGCTGCGTGAAAAGGACATGTTTATGCATTCTTACTGTAATGTTCCCCACATTTTTAGTATTTTGGAAAAAAATATCCTTTTTATTATGAACAGGCTTGTTATTTCCTGGCATCAGTGTTATGTATTTACAGTAGAATTGATTGCTGAGGGGAAGGCTGTATGGTAGGAGTAACGCATTTTAGCAAGGGGGTGCGAAGCCAAATGAGGGGGGGGGGTGCCCTGGTGGTAATGCATTCATCTCAAGAGGGGATTAAATCCTGTTACAAATGATCCTTTCAAGTGCCTTGCCTGGCACAGAAAGCGGTCGAATGACCCTGAAGTTGTTACAATCCAGGCGGTCCCTCTCTTTCCCCGATAGATGACAAGTCCTTTAATATTACATAAAATAAAAAAAATAAAAAACAACAAAAAAAAATAATCTTGCAGTGCCTCTGTAGGCTTCTTTGTGGAATGCCTTGCTTAGCTTGGTTGTTATCGTCTGTCTGCAGGGTGATGGTGGTTCCATATGAGGGCCAGTCCTTCTCTGCCCTGAGGAGGCAGTGCCAGCAAAATGGATGTCTGTTTGAAGATCCTCTGTTCCCTGCATCTGATCAGTCACTCTTCTACCAGAGCAACAACATTGGCCGAGTCACATGGAAAAGACCTAAGGTAAAAGAAAGACAACAGGCAGAGCTCCCACGTGTTTCAAGGACTGTCTGTTCTCAGAAGTTCTCAAAAAGTGACATGTTATTTCTCCAATTATTCTACGGTACTGAAACATATTCTATTTACTTTGAATATATTTTCTTTAATCAGAGAATGGAGTAGTGGTCTTCACATTATCCACAACACCTGACACTCTCTGTCCTTTTACCCACACATCAAATGAGGGGAAACTTGAGTCTCTCTGGTCTGTGTGGTTGGAGCTCAGAGTTTTAGATTGTGCTGTGTTAAGGTTGATGGTCTTGAGTTAATGGCTGGAGCATTTTACACTTACAAGTCAGTCAGTATCCACTCTCCTGCTTTCACAACATAAAGCTGCAAAGGTGGTTAAGTTCAGTTATCTGCTAGTATCTAGAAGGGGGGGGGGGCTGTGACCACTGCAAAGTACCTGGTATATAAGCAGAGGAAAGCTTACATGATCTAAACGAATGGAATTGATGAATTTACCTCTTGAATCTCATTTGACACTTAGGGATAGTTTCATTGTGTGCACATTTTCTGTTTGCTCTTTGAACAAATATTTGGATGGCTGAATCAGAAGTTGATAGTTACTGACCAAAGGTGACCCATAAAGGGCCTTTTCTCTCAGCACCCACTTTTGTGTGTTTATAAAACTTTTTTTTTAATACCCTGCAAGGATGATGGCATTATTTTGAGTTTTGGTCAATTTTCTTCTTCCTCTTGACTGTAGGTTTTAGTTTGTGTAATGTGTGTCAAACATACTTAAATTGCATACACACAGAAACCTCACAGCTGGGCCACTTGACGATTTTCTTTCATTATGCACTGAAGGTTTGAGGCTTGTCCACAAATTAGTAAAATTGTTCTTACTAATTGTTTTACTAATTTACCCGTATTTTTACTAAAATAAGGGTTTTTATTTTACCCAATAATCAAATAAATAAATAAAAACACCTGTATATTGGCTGATCAGACCAATCACACATAGAAGAGGGATGTCGCAACAAAAACACTACAGTCACTTACAAAAAACAGAAGTGTGCAGTTAATCTAATACATAAAACAAGTACACTACTGATGAAAATAGGAAATATGTAAATACCAAAGTAAATAAAAAAAAAACTACACAAAGTAAATCAAATTAAACAAGAGCAATCAGAGATTTTCCTTACCAAAAAGTAGTACATGCAAGTATGTTTCAAGTATACTTACAGTTTACTTTCTCTATACTTATCAGTACAATTTTTGGTAAGGGTTCTGACATATGCCAATCCTAATCTGGATCACCTCCAACTTCAGTGGAGTCTTATATGGTAAAAATGGTAAATGGACTGCATTTATATAGCGCTTTTCCATCTGCATCAGATACTCAAAGCGCTTTACAATAATACCTCACATTCACCCCAGTGTCAGGGTGCTGCAATACAAGGCACTCACTACACACCGGGAGCAACTAGTGATTTTCCTGTCAGGCTGGGATTTGAACCAAGGATCCTCTGGTCTCAAGCCCAACACTTAACCACTACACCATCATCTCCCCTAATATCTCTGTGGTGCAAATTTGGTGAGAATTTGTGAAGTAGTTTTCAAGTAATCCTTCAAAGCCGATATAAAAGGAACTCTTGGTCCAGAATTTGGATCTGGATCACCTCCAAAATTCAGTGGAGTCTTCCATGCTCTAATATCCATCTGTGGTGCAAATTTGGTGAGAATTCGTGAAGTAGTTTTGACGTAATCGTTCAATGCCTGTATAAAATGAAATCTTGATCGAGGACCCGGATTCGGATCCGGATCATCTCCAAAATCTAATGGAGTTTTCCATGGCCTAATCTGTGTTGAAAAGTTAATCAAAATTCATGCTGTAGTTTTGATGTAATCCTTCAAAGCTTATATAAAGTAAAACTTGGTCCAGAATCTGGATCCGGATCCAGATCACCTACAAAATTTAATGGGTTCTTCCATGGCCTAATATCTATCTCTGGTAAAACGCTGGTCAAAATCTGTGCAGTAGTTTTGACGTAATCCTGCTAAAAGACAGACGGACAAATAAATAAACGCCTGTGATTTTATTATGTCCTTGGCAGACGTAACAATCCATTTCCCCCCATTAATGCAGCAGGCACTTGGGACAGATTCTTTGGTACTTCCTGTATGTAGACCCACTGCTTCCTGGAACTCATCTTTTGGCCCATCCTCACTAGGTGAATTGCAACCAAAAGGCACAAATAAGAGAAAAGACAGGTAAGATACTCGAGATATAAATTTAAAGCATTGTGCTGGATCCACAAATTTGTTAAATGCAGGCGTGCTACAGATAGCACTAGTGATGGAGTAAGTAACGCTTTTTGAACCACTGAATCAATATGAAGCAATTGTGTTGAAATGGTTCAGTGTTTCGAAGTGTTTGATACAATTAAATGTGGCAACATCTGCCTGCCAATCTTTAACATGGCACTTGCATGGAACAAGGCAAAGTGTCATGGAACAATAAGGCACTGTGTATGTTTAATAACTAGAAGCACTTGGAGAGCGCAAACCTCCGCCAAGGCCATAGGGTCACTGACGTCACATGGAATACCCTTTGGCAAAGAGACTTATTCCACGTAGTTTCACACATCTACCATCATGTTTCAGATTCAGTGGTTAAACCCTTAGATCTTAAGCAAATGTATTTATAAAGAGAAACTGCATGAACTACACAAGTTTTTTTTTTTATTTTCTAATAAGTTTATTCAATGAGGAGAAACAAATGCTAAATTATTGTTGTGTCGTAACTTAATTTTTGTTCAGCCTTTGTGACCCGTCTTCATGAAGTTGGATGCAAAAATTTTGAAATTGTCCCTATCCTGCAATGATAAAGAATCCTTTAAAAAATTACTGGATCCGGATCGTGTTCCGGATCATTACCAAAATTTAATGACTTCCAAGTTAGGCCAAGCTACACCCCTGGTAAAAATTTCATTGAAATTTGTTGAGGATTTTTTGAGTAATCCTGCTAATAAACCAACCAACCAACCAACAAACAAATGGACACAACTGAAAACATAACCTCCTTGGCGGAGGTAATAAAGGTTCTATGTGCATCTTGAAATTTTTGACTAGATTTTCCATTTAAAGACAATATACTTGTGTTATAGTGTGATTGTGCCACCATAAAATACGGTATGTAACAGATATAAATTGGGAAATACTTGTGCAACTAGGGATGGTTATGAAAGTAGTTGTACAAAATGATGGGGATTTGGGTGCTTCAAAGGTTTTTATTCAAAAACAAGATCATTTTACGTATTTACTGAGACTTCAGAAACCAATTTTTGATGAGAGATGGAAACCAGTTCTGCCATTATTAATACAATGACCTGTATTTGTCTGTTTTCTGCTGTCATTGACATGAATACTGTGATGTATCAAACATGTTTTTCTTTGATTGCTGTTTCTCATGCTGCTGTTTGTTCTTCTTTTGTGTGTATGTGTTTATATAAAAATAAAGAAAAATAAAGATTGAGTTTAAAAAAACAAAAAAAACAAGATCATTTCAGCGGTTTTAGGCTTGTCTGTTCCTCTTCTTTGTTACTACCTCTCCAGTTTTGGAGAAGATCTTCACACGGCACAGAAATTGCTGGCATATGAAGATGGATTTTAGTCAACTTGTAAAGAGTTGGATAAACAGCTGTCTCCATCCTCCCCATCTCTCCTTTCCTCACATTCTCAAACACTCACCAGACAGATCTTCTCACACTCACTTTACATTTATCCGCTAACTAACCTTTTAATCTTTCTCTGTATGTATACTTAATATGTGTAAGTATGTAAGTGGGTAAATCAGTATCTATAGTGTTTGAATGTCTGTGTGTGAGTGTGTAAATGTATGATGGTTTATCTGTTCTAATGCTAATCTGACCTAAATCTCTCTCTCTGGTTCTCAATTAGTGAAACTGTATTAACAACACACCAAAACTCTCCTCCTCTCAAAAAACCCATGAAATATAGAGGGATTGTGTCTGTTTATAAGTGCTACGAGAGTTTGATAGCTCCCGCCCTGAATTCAAATCAGTGTGACATGTCGCAGATACGAGTGTGATGTAATGAAGCTTTAGTTGGGGAGTCATGAGATTTTTCACAGGGTGAAGCGAGGCATTGAAACATCTTGCAGCGATGTTTCTGCTTTGAAAGATCGATACGGTGTCGAGCCATCTGCTTCGAGCATAACATCACTAGATAGCACTTTTGTAGCTTCCAACTAGTGATGGAGAAACCAAAGTTTTTTGAATCACTGAATCAAATTGAAGCAATTGTGTTGAAATGGTCCATGGTTTAAAGCATTTGATACAATTAAATATGGTGACATCTGCTGGCCAGTCTTTTACATGGCACTTGCATGGAACAATAAAGGGCAAGTGTCATGAAACAGTAAGGCACTGTGTATGTTTAATAATAAAGATTCTTTGTGCATCTTGAAATTTTTGACTATATTTTCATTTAAAGGCATTAATAATATACTTGTGTTATGATGTGATTGTGCCATCATAAAATACTCTATGTGATAGAGATATAAATTCAGAAATGCTTGTGCTGCTAGGGCCTGTTATGAAAATAGCTGTACAAAGTGATGGGGATTTTGGCACTTCAAAGGCTTTTAGTTTAAAAACAAGATCTTTTTAGGCTTGAGTCTGACCCTTGAGTCTTGAGTCTGATCCTCTCCTTTGTTATTACTGCTCCAGTTTTGGAGAAGACCCTCTCACACGGCACAGAAGTTGCTTGAATGTGAAGATAGTTTTTAGTCAGAGCTGGACAAATATATATATATATATAGTGTGCTGCATCAGCTTCAGGCGTGGCATCTTGCTGTCAGTCCAGCACCCTGCGACCTGTATCCGTCAATCCTGCAATCCTATGCCACGTTATCTCCACCTCGAACAGAGTGAAAAAGAGCATAATCAGTCGGCTGGAAAAACTACACCTAAGGTATAATTCGTCAGCATTAAATCAACAGGAAAGCAGAGAAAATAAAGGTCATTGCCAGATGCCAGCCCACAGCTTCACTAACAGACCCAGAATTTACGTGAAGTTGAGGCCGAGACTCATTCCATTGCTAATACAATGAATTTAAAAGGATAGGAAGCATAGTTTCATGCTATGCCAGTATGTTAGCCATATGAGGAGAATAAATGTGTTAATTCTGAACTTGAAAGTCTTTACAAAATCAGACTATTTTAGCTCCATAGGTTTCACAAAATAGGTGCACGGTAAGAGAAAGCTCTGTGGCCCGCAGATTTTTATTCACCTTATGGACACAAAGTAGTCCTGCGCCCTTGAGAATGCAGAGCCTGTGCCGGATTGCCGGCACAGGCTAATCCGGCTAATCTGACCTAATTAAACATAGGGTTTAATTAGGTCAGCTAAGTAGGGATGTGCCAGTCCGTGAATAATTTTATAGGGTAATAGCAGAACCTTAAAATCCGACCTCACAGGCACAGGAAGCCAGTGAAGAGATGCCAAAATGGGTGTAATATTGTCAAACTTTCTGTTTCCTGTCAAGACTGTGGCAGCAGCATTTTGAACCAGTTGGAGACCCCTAATGCTGGACTGCGGTAAGCCAGAAAATAGAACATTGCAGTAGTCCAATCTAGAAGAGACAAACACATGAATCAAGGTCTCAGCATCAGCCATAGACAGGATGGGACGAATCTTCACTATATTTTGCAGGTGGTAGAAATCAGTCCTCGTAATATCTGTAATGTGGAGGTCAAAGGACAACGTGGGATCAGAAATCACCCCAAAGTTCCTGACTTTCAGTGTGATGTCATACATCACACTGACAAAGTGTGATAGTTGATGCACTTAACTTTTTTTGTTGTGTTGTCAGGTTTTGTTTTGTTTTTTGTTTTTTCAACTTTTTCGGTTTCTAAATTCTTTTTCAGATCATTTTTCACAGAACATTGGTTATCTCTGCTTTGCACAGTTTGTTGATGCTTTTTGGCACTTGGTTTCTGACTGATAACTGAAAGATAGACAAACAGGCATAAAATTGGGATGTCCATCCAATTTTGCTGGTGTAGGTAAATCCAGGCACTTCTGATTGAGATATAATGCAAAATGTACACCAAATGGGCTTTTCAATATTAAATTTCCATGTCCACAAAACCCACAATCCAGATCAGATCTGGATCAAACTTTGTCAGGTGACAGGGAGTGCCAGTCTGCACCTCACTTTTAAATATGAGCGTTATTTGGGACACGTTTGATTAAGATATAATGTGAAATATACATTAAATGGGATTTTCAATGTTAAATTTCACAGTTAAAAATATCACAATCTGTAATCTGGATCAAATGTTTTCATTTGATAAAGGATACCACCCTACATAATTCTCTCAAATATGAAAGAAAATAGATCTTTCTTGACAGAGTTCTGAATTTTTGCAAATTTGTTCAAAGTTAAAGGATAGGGATTTTTCCCATTCTCCAAGATTTTTCCTGACTTTGACCTTTGACGTGTGACCTTAAATAGTGAATCAGTTCTTGTCAAAATCTCTAATGCAATTATTAAAACAGTGGATGATTATTTTCCTGTAGCCTTATGGCTTAATCAGTGAGTTATTTCAGCTTTTGAGTTCTGGTTTGCAAAAGAGACACTGCTGAGGTCTGAGTGTGAAGGCTTATCATTGTGTAGCAGTTCTGTTGAATAAAATGTCTTCCGTTTCTGTAGGCTGAGCTATGTAAGGTGCTGTTCGTGCTAGTCACTCTCAAGCTGTGCTTCCAGATGATTAAACAGGAAACATGAGGCACTTTTTTCTGTCAGTATTATTGATTTGTGCATAGAGTGAAGAAAAGGCCATTTGTATAGTTTCACTGTGTGATGACAACCTTTCTGTTGAACCTGGTGTGGAGTCAGAGGACCTAACCCTGTCTGTCAACATGCCTTTGGGCAGCCCGTCTCCCGATGAGCGCAAACCAGAATTAAGTTGTCACAGTCTGATTTAATCTAGTAAAAGCAGAATAATATACAAGCACATCATATGTTATTACCACAGTGATTTTTAATGCTCACTTCAGGAAAGGAAGACATATACAGGACATTTCTCTGCAGATTAAATCACAGAATCTTCTACATTTTGGTAGTTCACTGAAATATCAGACAGTATTGTGACGGTGTACCCCATGATTCATGTGGTTTAGTTTGACTACATTACGGGCTGTGGAGTCAGATGTAATAGAAGCAGGATGTGTTGCGTCTCCCTGACTGCATGTCCTCTAAGGGTGGCGTCCCACTATAGATTTTTGGCCCAGACTGCCTTCCTGATTGTTAAAATGAGGCAATCTGGCCCAATTTATTACAATAGCAGTCTATAGTTATGTAGGGTGACCAAGTGTCCTGGCCATTCTGAGTTGTTTTTTGGAAAGTACTGGCAATGTCCTGGTTTTCATTGTTTTTCATTGGGCCATTAAATTGACCGGCATTTGAGTATCATTTCAATATCTCATAGACGGGCCGAGTGTCCTGTTTTCGGTAATCAAAATATGGTCACCCTATGGTTATGTCTCGTATTATACATCAGGGTAGTGCAGACCACAAACAAATTTATTTTTATTTTTTATTATTGAGAGAATAACAATTTGACAAAACAATATGAAAAACAGGTTCTCTATTTTAATTTTTTTTTTTTGGGGGGGGGGGGGGGATGACACATACTTGTATGGTGGAAGAAAGGGACAAAAAGTCCAAAAATAGTATAACTATAAATTTAACCAAATAAACACACATGGAAACACCACAAACCCACTCACTCCGACCAGCCACATAATTCCATGAAAACACTGATGATTATGGGCAGATGAGAGTTCAATCAGGCAACACCTGTAGTTCTGTAAAATAAGATGTATAAAAGGTGGCCATTCATGAAAAAACTTCCCAGTGGACCCTCTCATTGTATATATAATTTTCTCCAATTTAATAAAAAACATTATTTCTAAATGGTTAATGAAAATTAAGGGGCATGTAGCTGAAATAGTCCATCCATCAATGATCATATTCTTCTTACGGCTGATCCTGTTAGGGGTCGCCACAGCAGATCAACCGTTTACTTCTCACCCTGTCCTCTGCATCTTCCTCTGTCACACCAACCACCTGCATGTCCTCCCTCAGCACATCCATTAACCTCCTCTTTGGCCTCCCGCTTCTCCTGCCTCCCTCCTCTGCACATGTCCAGACCATCTCAGTCTCACCTCTCTGACTTTGTCTCCAAACCGTCCCACCTGAGCTGCCCCTCTGATATGTTAATTCATAATCCTGTTCATTGTCGTCACTGCCAAAGAGAGTCGCAACAGCTTCAGCTCTTCCACCTCCAGCTCTGCCTCCTGTCTTTTTGTTAATGTCACCGCCTCTAAGCCGTACAGCATAGCTAGTCTCACTACTGTCTTGTAGACTTTCCCCTTCACTCTTGCTGATATTCTTTGGTCACAAATCACTCCTGAGGGCATCTATGAAGAGGATGAAGAGTGAAAAGAGAGTGGAAAGGCATTTGGTCCAGATGACATTCCAGTGGAGGCATGGAAATGTCTAGGACAGATGGCAGTGGAGTTTCTAACCAGATTGTTAAAAGTTAAGTGTTTCAAAGTGTCGCTTCCTCTCTGTACATCCTCTGTAAATCCGAACCATCACTTTTCAATGAAAGCTGAGAAGCTTCATTATCGGATGTAGCAGTGTTTGTGTCACTCTGTCTGGTGGCCATCAGGATGTTTCAGCTTTTTCTAAAATGCATGTCACATGCTGAGAAATGCAGAGTAACTGGAACTGCATGTACTAACTCTGAGTGAGAGAAATAATTAGCAGTAAAATACATCAGTGACCACTAATTATTACCACGTGCAGGGATAGACTTGCACTCATGAATACTTTGATGTTGTGTTGCTAACTGGAGCATTAAATAACTTGCGACATGTCCTTTTAAAATCTGTGAAAATGGGTAATTAGTTTTTAAACTCATTTCATCAACAATATACTCGAGGACATTTTTTCACCTCATGACATCAAAACCTCTTACCAGGATGCTTGTGTGTATGCAGAGAAATATATTTCTTTAATGTCTATTTTTTTCAGTGCCTAATCATTAATGAGCACAGTCATGAAATTGCTGGGTTGGATGTTGACACGTTAACAGCGATTACTCTGCCTCTATCACAACTAACTCATGTTTGGATAGAGAGGCGGAGCGTGGGTGACACCGTGCATAGTCTGGATGGGATGAATGAAGCCCGAGCAGCATCAGACCATGAAAATACTGTATGTATCAGGGCGTGGCACAAACCGGGTGCACACAAATGCAAACTCTCACAGCGAATGCAGTTAGAATAGAGTTTAATGGGATAAACAAGCAGGGATTCAGTACACAGGCAGTCCAGCAGCGAAGCAAAGGCACAGACAGACATAAGGCTGAGGCTTGGTCAAACAAACAGGCTGAGGTCAAAATACACGGCGTGGTGGCAATCAGAGGCAGAGACAAAAAACGTGGTCGAAGGCAAAACAAGGTCAAATACCGGCAGGCTGATCAGAAAGCAAGACAGGACATGAGGGCTGGTAAGTGAAATACATTCAACAATCTAGCAGTGAGCTGTGAGACTGTGAGGGCTTAAATAACTGGTGGTGTAATTAGTGAAACAAGACACAGGCATCAGTGAAAGTTCTGGGTGGGGGCATGGCAAGTGAACAAAGATTATGCATGGTGCAAGAGTGAAGGCAGGAAAACAGTGGAGTGATGAAAGAGACAAAGACACGTGAGCAGGTGCAAGAGCGGAAGTGGATGGAAACACAGAGCAGAAAGAGTCAGTGAGAGACTAAGACACAAGTGCTGGTGCAGGGGCAATCAAAGAAGATGAGGCAATAACAGAAACCATGGACAGAATACAACTATAACCAGGACAGAGCATGAACACGAGAACTGAAAACAAAACCCAAGATTATAGCGTAACTGAACTCACAAATGAAATGAGAAAAATAAACAAGTGAAAAACTAATGATCAAAAACACAAACTGGCTGAACAAAACCAGAATTGAAGTGAACAATGTCAAAAGTATGAAAGTAACAAACAAACAAAGTGGCAAAGCAAAATCAAACAGAGAATAATGTAGCCAGTGACTATAGAATAGTGCAGTAAAGAAAACAAGATAACTGAAGGGAAATAACAAAAACATGTGACTAACACATAATACAATAAATATGATAAGCAGAATAAACTAAGTCTAAAGTGACTAAGTGTGAACAAATACAAAGAGGATGAAATAGAAACAAAACCAAAGATAACATAAGCATGATGACCTGACATGAACATGAAACAACACCAGACATAACCTAAGCAGGACTATATACGTATGACTAAAAGACAAAAGGCTCAGAACATGAAAGTGGGAAAAAAAGTCCAGAATCATAACAGCTGGCCTAAATGAGCTAGATCATGACAGAATGAGTAAAGTATACTCACCAAACAATAATGTAAAACCAAAATTTAAGAAATATTACAACACAGACATTTGTAGAATATCATAAAAAACACCTTTTACAGTAGTGTATGTCCTAAATCTGCTGAATTTCACTCAAAAAACACTTCTATTGCTGGAAGAACAGCAAAAAAATTTTTTTATTAATTTGTGGTTGTTCCTTTTCTTCTGGGAGGGTTCTACTATTTTAAATGTAATAGTCAAATAAGTTACTTTATTATATGGTATGTGATTTTTCCACCTTCTGATTGGCCCATTCGCCACTTTCTGAGCTGTACCACATGCAGAGTTGACCACTGGTGGAGCCGAGTTGATGGATGGTGGAGCCGAGTACACCTCGCGTGCAGCGTAGCGCTAGCCAATCAAGCGGCACCTTCTATCGATAACAACCAATCAAATAACGCGATACAACGCCTGCTTTGGCCCGCTTCGAGTTGCTTGTGCGTTGTCATGACGACACCGTGTACACAAGGCAGTAAAATCTAAGGGCACAGAAAAAAAAAACGCTGCTGGCTGCAGCAGCTCCTCGGTCTTCTCTCACAAATGTGTTTAAATACAGTCCGTAAAAGTCCTGCTCACAGACTGATTGCCAGAGACAGGACATGTCCATGTTCAGTAAAAAGTCCGGACATCTCCAGTCCACTCATGGATGATTCGTTCGTGCGCGCACATGTGAACAATTAAAAGAAGGCTGCCTGTGCTCCTCGCTGTCCGCAAACTCTCTCATCACTGTGTTAAAGGACATAAGTCCTGCTCACAGACCGATTGCCAGACACAGGACATGTCCACATCAAGTATAACTCCAGATATCTCCACATTTACTCACAGACGGTTCGTTTGAGCATGTGGGCACGCGCATCTCTCGGTCAAAGTAGGAAAGATAAACTATAACAGAACTCAGAGCGCAGACCAGCAGCTCAGCAGCTCAGCACAAGAACAAATATAAACTAGAAGATAAATCAGAGTGCACAGTGTGTCTGCAGCGCGCACCTGACGCAGACACTCCTACGTCTTCATGACACCGCAGGAAGCTCGAGGCAGCCCTGGTGTGAAATGGGCTTTAGAGATTGTGCTCATGAAGTATTTTGGACCTGTTGGTGCAGTATGACAGTAATAATAAAGAGTTGAAACTTGAGATTGAGTTTTCAGTTTTAGTATGTTTGACAAACTCCCAATTTTCTTGTTTACCATATAATAAAACAGGCCAAGGCCTCAGTGAACCCCATCCTGACCAGGCCCGCATAATACGGGTACACCGAAATCAAAAGTCTATAATTGTGTATTATACTACTTAGCTATAACATTTGCTGCAGATAAGATCACATTAGCAAACTGGCTACTGTTATAGCATGCACCAACATGATTTTAGCCTCTTTATGGAGGTAGAGAAATCCACTGGTCCAAGCACATGGACCAGAAACCATTGATATGTGTAGTTGATATTTTCCCCTGCTAGACCAATGTCGAGTTAAAATTGTTTTCGGTCTAGTGATTTAAAATGTTCGAGAAGACTGGCAGTTTTTTCAATCCTGTGCCTTAAATAACTGAGCCACTGTTTGCAGATTACAATGACCCCGCTGTGCCACTAAGTCACACCACTAACTTCGTGAATGAAATTCCGTCAACAAAGGAGACGTGTAAAAGTATGCAGTGTCCACGTGCTATTTTTATGTTAGATAGACGTCTTTTAATTTAACCGGAGCAACGCACAGAAAGAGAGGCAGAGCAGAGCAGGTCCACAGCGAGAGTTACTGTAGCGACACTATGCCCTTATATAGCAGATATGTACAAACCGTCTTTAAGAAACAAAACAGTCGGTATTAATAGTGTGTTTAATCTGTGTTGTGATGTTTTAATAATCATTTGATTGGTCAATCAAAATAAAAAGTTAACTTAGATCAACTGGTGCATTTTGCTACAAAATCTGAAGGAGATGTGAAACTATAACAATTTTCTTCAACAATCCAAATTTTGATCATACATTATAGATCTTACACAGCAAGAATAGATTACATAGCAAGAGTAAAGAGTAATCCCAATCATGTTTATATATGCATATATATATATATATGTATATATGTGTGTGTGTGTATGTGTGTATGTATATATATATATATATATATATATATATATATATATATATATATATATGTGTGTGTGTGTGTGTATATATACTACCTCTTTGTTATTTTATTGTATTGTTACAAGTATTTTTATTATTGCTTATCTTTGCACACGCTGTTTGATAAACATTTTTTACCTCATTTTCTTATTTTATTGTATTGTTACAAGTATTATTATTGCTTATCTTTCCACACGCTGTTTGATGCACATTTTCCTCTACTCACACTCATCTTGTGTGTTTTTTTAAGAGCTGACATAACATATGAATTTCTACACTGTGAGATCAATAAAGTCTTATCCTAAAGGCTATGTTTGGGCTGCATAACACAAGCACAAAGGCAGAATTACAGAGTGAAGTAAAAGGTGCACAGTACATTCACATGAAAGCAGAGGATCATGTAAGTAAATGTTTATTACTTTACATACATTCAGTACAAAATAGAAATAGAGTATTCTAGCAGTTATTTAATCCATTAATCGCGTAATTGGATAAAAGGTATTTTTGCATTTTTAAACAAATTAATGAATTTGAATGAATTTATTTAGCGTCGCACACACACACACACACACACACACACACACACATACTTAACAACAACAAAGAAAAGAAGACATGTCTCATTAAACAAAACAAAAAACAAAACTCAGCCATTTTCCAGTTTTGTGCAGCCGAAGGGGTGTAGACTGAAGCAAAACCTTATAAACACCCACCCATTTTACCATTTGCTATATACATATATATCATCAGTTGATTTCAAAATACTCTGTCACACAAGTTTGCAAATAATAATAATAGTAATACTAATAACAATAGTAACAATAATATAACAATAATAATAGCAGTAATAATAGCAACAATTATACCAAACAATTTACATACACAACACAGCAGCAACACAGCGCCGAGTTTAACAAACTGCTTCTGGTTTTGTAAGTAACTTTTAATCCAGTTCAGAGCTACCCCTGTGATCCCATACGGTTCCATCTTTTGAAATAATATGTTGTGATCAATTGTGTCAAAAGCCTTTCTTAGGTCAGTAAATAAACCTATTACTATTTCCCTTTGGTCCACATGTTTATTAGTCTCTTCTGTTGAATCGAGCAATGCCAGTGCAGTGGACTTTTTCACTCTCAAACCATATTGACTTTCATCAAGCAAGTTGTGTTGTTCTATAAATTTCTCCAGTCTGCTGTAGTAAAGCTTTTCCAATATCTTTTGAAAAGTGTGACAACAGAGACACAGGCTTGTAATTAGTAAAACAATGCTTGCTACCAGATTTAAATTAAGGTATCACTTTTGCCACTTTCATACCATTTGTAACAATTCCAGTTTGAAATGATTTATTAAAAAGTGAATAATGGTTTTGTGATTTTTAGTAATTATTTGCTTTACTAAGGGCATATGTACATCATTATGATCAGCTGACTTTAATTTTACATGTACTAACTACATTAATAATTTCCCTTTCATCTACTGGGCCAAGAAACGTGTGTGAATTTCTGTCAATTAATTGTTGATTTTTCCTGGGTGGAATTTTAGCTGCCAGATCTGGCCCAACATTAGAAAAAAAAATTATTGAAACTATTCACTACTTGGCTCATGTTATATTCATCTTTGTCATTATAAGTAAAGTATGTTGTGTAGTTATTTGATTTGGGTTCATTTGCTGTAATATTATTCAGTATTTTCCATGTTTCCTTTATGTTGTTTTTATTATTGTTTAGTATTTTTTTCAAAGTATGATTTTTTTTTTTTTTAATAGTTCGGCATAATAGTTGTTAATTTATTTTTATTGCCCTTATATTTAATCTCTGCCTCTCTTGATTTACTTTTAATGAATTCTCTGTATAGCAAACAACATCAATAGTACACGGCTCTCCCTAAGCAATGGCACAGTGTTGCTGTGCCATCACACAGATTGTCAAATTTAGGGTATCCCTTTCTGTTTTCCTGGGTAATTATTTATTTTTCACATCTTTACAAGTTTTGGATATTTCCCGGATGGTAAGTGCAGACGGTCGGTGTAATCTAGTCAGTCAGGCTGCATGTGAACGTGAGCACAGTCTGTGAAAAACTGGGCTCTGGAGTGCATCTTTTCCACCAAAACCACATTGCTAAATACGCTCTGCACCCTGTTGATGAAAACGCTGATCAAATCTGAATTTAAATACACAAACACACTGCTTCTTTTGAAATGCGCAGTAGGTCTATTTCAGATTATCAGCGTGGACCCACTCTCTCTTAAAAGGCTTTATTTTACTCTGTGTCGCATTGGAAAGTTGTAGCTTCTGGTGCTATATTGATGAGCTCTTACAGAGCTAGGTGAATGTTCTAGTCTTCTGTTTTTTTTTTTCTGGGGATGTTACAGCACCACACACAGGCCTGGCATATGTACTACAATGTTAAACAAAGCTTTGAGGCACAGAACTTGCCTCAAACATTTGTAATAGAATTATTCGAGTTACTCGACTAATCGTTTCAGCCCTAGATTCAGCATGTCTGTGGAGCTTACGTGGTGCATGCATGTCCGAGAAGTGCTAGTTTAACACCTTATACCCCAAGGTGTTCCATGCGAGAGACCTCAGGTGGACTTATCATGCATGCGCCAAACAATGCAACAATGGTCTATTCTTCCTGCTGCATATAGGGTCTTTGAAGCAGTTAGCACTGCTAGCTGTTAGCGATGTCTGTGTTTACCAGCTTATTGACTGTGGCTGGACAAATGAATGAATCAAAAGATACAGAAGCGATGATGGCAAGCTGATGTTTAATGGGCATTATGTGGAACTTGAGGAACTCTAAAGTATGTAAGGCTCAAAGCCCTCTCAAGCTGGAAGCAGCATCAGACAGCAGGAGGATATTCTCTGTGACTGCTGTGTGCCGTTTAATAAGTGAAATGATCGGAATGTGGTTGTGTTGTGAGGTATGTATTTATTATTTGTTACTTAGCTTGTTCACTCTGTTTTACACTTATTAGCTGTATTTTTAACTATTAGGAGTCATTTGATGCGGAGACACATCAAAGTCACGTGACTGAATTATGCGGTCCTCCCATCAAATTCCCCACACTCTTGTTGAAAGTGCAGACTTCAACCTATAAACCAGTTTAAAAATTTTGTTGATAGACCCAGTAAAACTTGAATAATGATTAATAATTTTGGCCAGGCTTTTTCCTGAATATTATGCTAATGTGTGGAGTGGTGCTTCGACCAATTGCTTGGCCCAGTGTGCGCACAAACAGGAGGTTCTCTGCCTCTTTCCTCGGAGCAATTACAAGGGAAAAAACATGAATTTCCCTTTATCATTTGGTGGAAAATGCACAACCTAAGCCAAATAAAAATGATCACACACCCACGTATTTGATTGTGGAGGCACTGCCTTCGATGCGTGTGTGAACATCTACCTCTTCTGTCACCTCTAGCCGGGGGAAAAGCAAGTCTACCCCTTTATCATTGGTGGAAAACACATGCCGTCCGCCACTGAAAATTTTAAATATGGAAGATGTTATGGATGTGGCCAACAAAATTGTGTGTTCTTTTCGAGCCAGGAGTCTGCAGAGGCGATTATTTTGTGCACAGCTGGAGGAGACAGGTGCAAAACACACAGATCTGCTGCCGCACACAGATGTTTGATGGCTCAGCTGAGGGAAATTTCTGGAATGGTTTTGTTGCCCAAAATTAAAGAATTTCTGAAACATTCAACTCATGCTGAATATGCTGAATAAACAAGCAGGGATTCGGTACAGGGATTCGTTTCAGCCCTAAATTCAGCATGTCTGAAGACAGTCAGTGGCTCTTGGATTGAGTCTTTCTTATTGATCTGACTGACAAGCTCAATAACTTGAGTCTAGAATTGCAGGGTAAAGACAAACCCATCATCATCATCATCATGATCAGCTCCGTGAACACGTTTAAAAGCAAGTTACACTTGCTATCAAGCAGGTTGCAACAGTGTGATCTACAGAACTTTCCACACATGGATTCAGAACTTAAGTGTCAGGGCAAAGACTGTGCTGAGCCTGAGAGTGCACGTTATGCTGAGCAAGTGCAGAGCATCTTGTCAGAATTTGATAGGCGCTTTACTGATTTTGCTTCCATTGAGACTGTTCTCACTTTTCTCTGTTTTCCATTTGAGGAAAATACGGATGTGGACTGTATAATGTCCAAAATAGCATTACTCTTCAACCTGAATCTCTTTACTGTTGAGATCCTCACACTGAAAAATGACATTGATGTGAAATCCAGAGCAACACCTGGTTTGGATGTTTATCTAAAGAGAAATACCCCAGTCTCAGACAAACTGCACAGAATTTGACTGCGCTTTTTGGATCAACTTATCTGTGTGAGTCTGCCTTTTCACACATGAAAATCATCAAGTCAAAATAGAGATCCACCATGACAGATGACCACCTTGCAGCCTGCTTACAGCTGGCACTCAGCTCCTACTGTCCAGATTACGAGAGACGATCTGCCTCCTCTCAGTGCCAGAAATCCCACTAAGGTAGGGTACTTTTCCAACATGAATTAAGTATTGTATTATTTGAGTTGTTTCTTGTGTTGTTACAGGCCAGTCCTAGGCCTACTTGTGCTTATTCTTTGCACCACGCACATTTACTGCAATCATGTATTATTACTGTTAAAACTTTATATTTGTGCCAGAAAATTGTGTTGGTGAACAATAAATTGCGGCTACGCTATGGCGTTCAATATGGCTTGATGCATTTTGATACACTGTCAAATTTAAAAGTAGAGCTCGGTTCAGAAAAGGTTGGGCACCCCTACACTGGGCAATTCCATGCTTCTCTGTCACAAAAGTCACAGCTTCTCCATAGGCACCCCATTGTGAAACCTGTGACTTCTGTGACAAAAGCATGGATTGCTAAAATCTGCAAAGAGCACCCTAACATACGTTTGTTGTTGTTTTGGTATTTTAAGAAGGTCTTGCCATCCTGTGAAGCTGTTCCATGTTTTTTTTTTAAAGCTGCTGCTGTGTTGTTTTTTGTATATAGCTGTTTGGAAAGTGCCACCAGAATTTCACTGCATAAATGCAATGACAATAAACATCTATTCTATTGTAGATGTGCGTGCATCTGAGGTTGACCTGTTGACAGTATCATTCCATGTAAACAAAAAAAAACTTCTGTTTTGGACAGAAAACTTCATGAATAGATTCTGTAGATCATTTGTCTGCTCTGAGACTCCATAACTTTAGTTCAAGTCCAGCAGCCATCACATTTTCCACTCTGCAGTCTGTGCGATGATAAATTTCTGAATGTTTGGATTAAAACCTGCATTAGTGATGCGACACTTTCAACAGCAGTACATGACAGCACTTTGCCATTAAATGCAGAATATTTTCAACGTTTTAAGTTAAGCACGACACTGCTGTGCTAATGTGTTCCTGCAGCAGACTGTGAACATTAAAAATATTCATTCCCCCTTTTATGACAAAATGCTATCACATGCTGATGTTGAAAATACCATACCACCAATGAATCTGCATGTTAAGAACTTTACACATTACAAATTGCTGAGCAATTGTTGAGTGTGGCGAGGGCAGGGCTGCTCCACCATTCATTCTGTGCTGCTGCTCTTGGTCAAAAAGTCAATGTGAGAGCTCTGCTATGTGTTTAACAAAAACAAATTTAATATTACTTATAAACGAGTAAAAGTAGCATCACGTGTTGCCCAATGTAACAAAGTGAGAGTGCATTTTTATTCATGATACATGTAACTGAGTAGGAGTAATAAGTATTCTGTAAAACAAATAACTCTCATAAGTACATGTAACAGAGTAAATGTAATGTGTCCCTACCCACCTCTGTTACCCTGTCACTAAGTAATTAAAGTACAATTTAGGTTTTAGTTTTGAAGTACTTGTTTTCAAAATGGAGTAAATTTAATTCCTGTTTCTTAAAATAGTTGCAGAATCTGTCCATGACGAACATCTATGGGTCGTGTACTGTGTAGTAACTGAGTCTGAGTACTTAATGATCCTGTTGGGTGTGTGTGACATTGGTGTATTCCATCTGTATCATTTGTTGCTTCTTTACCTCTGTTTACCTTAAGATTGCTGACTGAGTGCTGTGGCTAATCTCCATCTTCAAGTTATTATATGCCTGACAGCTTGCCAACATGACCAGGAGCCTCGTGTACAAAGACTTGCCTTCCTACTGAAACGTGGCATATGCCAAAACCCAGAAACTGGCATAAGCACAAAAATATCCAGACGTATCAAATTGTGCGTACACATGGATCCAAGTACGTTCTGTTTATACACCCCCACTCAATGTGGAATTGAGCGCATATGCACATGCACCAAACTCCGCCCTAGCCGTGCCCCTATTTAAATATGGAAATCTATGTAAATAGGCCCTGGAGCTGGGATTGCACACGCCATCACCTCAGACAACATGAACACAGAAAATAATTTATATTGAGCGTGTGCCACAGATGACTGGAAATTACATGGAGACATGCAGGGATAGTTTATTTGGTGCCCTGTTACACAGAATAAACGTGGAACTGGAAAAATATGCATGGGAGCGTGTGTGTGTGAAGGCGTAAATGCTGTCGGGCCAGAACAGTGCACACACTGAAGTTAAAAACTTGAGGTGCACCGCCACTGACAGTTTGTGACATGCACGACTTTAAAGTCCCTTCACACATAGTGCGAAGTTTGGATGAAGTGCACACTTAGTGCGCATGATGCAGGAATTGTGTGCAAACCGTGTAATGTTGTCCTTGTCGCCAAGGCCTCATACACCTGTTCCTACAACTGACAAGACAAAGTGTGCGCTGTGCGAACCCATTGCACCCTCTCGCGGCAGGTTCCAGCCAAATTCCAGGGTACACGCACAAACACCTAACACCGCACGCATGGCACTTAGAAAATGTGTGGCCAGATGCATTCTTGGCACAACAAGAGACTGCAGACAATCACTGTCGTACTGCTGTGAAATTTGTCTGAGTTCCTCACGAGTGTGACTTTGCAAACATACACACTGACACGTGGGTGTGTGCCCTCCACTCATGGGAGGCGTGGCTTCCAACAGAAGCAGCTGTGGTGATCTGTCATTCTGGACATTCCAGCTACACAACACCTACTGTGTTTGGACAGTTATGGACTAACAACTGTCCACTGTGAGGCGCGTGTGTCTGATTGCTGTATTTACATGGACATAAATAAAAACATATATCGTCGTGCATTATTGGTAAAGCACTTTGAGTGTCTTATGCAGATGGAAAAGAGCTATATAAATGCAGTCCATTTAACCATTATCCTGATCCCGAATCCGGATACAGATCCAGATCACCTCCGGATTTTAATGGAGTCTTCCAAGGCCTATCACCAATGTGTAGTGAAGTAGTTTTCACGTAATCCTCAAAATCTGACAAAGTGAAATGTAAAAATTGAAATTCTGATCTTGAATCCGAATCACCTCCAAAATTTAGTGGAGTCTTTCATGACCTAATATCTATCTATGGTGTAACGTTGGTGAAAATCTGTGCAGTAGTTTTGATGTAATTCGTTAAAGCCTATATAAAGTGAAATCTTGATCCAGAATCCAGAACCAGATTACCTCCAAAATGTAATGGAGTCTTCCATGGCCTAATATGTATCTGTGGTGAAACGTTCGTCAAAATCCGTGCAGTATTTTTGACATAATTCTGTTAACAGACAGACAGATGAATAAATAAACGATGATTTTATTATGTCCTTGGATGTAATAATAACAAACAACATATTTGAATGTGCCATTTTACGCATCACTTTGCACATGCGTAAAAGCATGTGCATTATGTCCACCCATTATAATTGCAAACACATGGGTGTTAATTGTTTATAAATATGTCTCTGGTGTGCACGTCACGCTGATACGTCACGCCCATAACAAATCTGAAGTAAATACATATAAGCTTCTGTTGCTGGAATTGGATGAACTGTCCACAGTGCAGGTTTTGTCTGTTGTGTCCCCACTTATACAGCTTCATGGTGGAGTTGTACAGAATGGGTTTTCTTATAAAGACAGCATGAACCTTTTCAACACTTTGCCAGAAGGTGGCTGTGAAATTTGAGCATAGATCTGATTTGTTTTATTATATGAAAATCCTTTTGCTGTTGCACATGTGTATTTTTTTTGAACCCACACAAGGATTAGACTCAAGCTTCTTTGGTTTGTAGAGTGAGCATCAACAAATTATTGTAAATGTGGGAATGCAAGTGAGACTCCAGTGATCTGAACAGAGTGAGCATCAATTCCTCTTTGTAGATGGTATATAGACAATAAAGTATTGTTTAGCATTTGTTTTCTTAATTTGATTCCCCCCCCCTCTAAAAAGTACTGATAAGAATACTGTTAAAGAGGACCTATGCAACTCTGGCTGATTTTTTTTTTCTTTTTTTTTTGATTGCATTCTTCTCTATGTCAGGTTCCGACCCCGGGGTGGGGTAGGTTCTCTTATTTCCCCTTTCCACAGCTCAATTTTCTATTTATTAGTTTCATTCTGAGTTCGTCATTTATTTTCTGTTCAGTATTCTGTCTTTCTGTTATTCAATTGTAGTCTCTGTCCAGTTATTGTTTTTTTCATTGTATTATGCTTTTGTTTCTGGTTTTATTTACTGCTTCTTATGTAGTCTTTCATTGTTTCATTCCTTTTTTGTGTTACATTTTATACAGTTGTCTTGAGTTTTGTTTTCTGTTATGCAATTACGCTGTTTATCTAAACGTTACTTTGTTATGGTTATTATATTTTATACTTCAGCCATGTGTTTAGTTTGTTACCTAAAGTAGTCACTGATTTTGTTCTCCTTTTGTATGTCCTTTACTTACACTCTTGCACCTGACTGTTTCATCTTTGTTTGTGTCTTCCCCCGTGTTCACTTACACTCTTGCACCTACCTCTTTCATCTTTGTCTTTGTTTTCCCCGTGTGTTCACTTACACTCTTGTACCTGCCTGTTTCATCTTTGTCTGTCTGCCTTCATCAGTCCCTCACTTTATTGCATCTCTTCCCTCCTCTTGGATTCACCTGACCACACCTTTCTTCCACATGTGCACCTTGTTAACCTAATTACCCCACCTGTGTATTTAAGGCCTTCACTTTCTCCACTCCTTGCCAGTTTGTCGTAATCCATGTATCCAAGTTCCAGCCTCTTGATTTTGTCTTGTTTCTGCCTCAGTGTGTTTCGACCTTGCTTTGTTTACTGGACCCAGTTTTTGCCTCAGCCTATGATATAGTATCTCAGTGTTTTTGAACCCAGCCTGTCTCTCGACCACGTTTTTGCCTAGCTCTTGACACAGTGCAGTGTTTACAAAACACTTTTTGACAAAGTTCTGTTTCTGTGTGGATGAGGCGTTACTCTTAAACTGGGCAGACACTGTACGATATTTTCAGTCGTACTCTGCTCCAGCTCAAACTGTGCGACAAAACCGCAGGGTGTAAAAGTTCAGAGCACATGATTTACAACCCCTGGCAATAATTATGGAATCACCGGCCTCGGAGGATGTTCATTCAGTTGTTTAATTTTGTAGAAAAAAAGCAGATCACTGACATGACACAAAACTAAAGTCATTTCAAATGGCAACTTTCTGGCTTTAAGAAACACTATAAGAAATCAGGAAAAAAATTGTGGCAGTCAGTAATGGTTACTTTTTTAGACCAAACTAACACCTGCATCATATCAGATCTGCTCGTTAGTCTGCATCTAAAAAGGAGTGATCACACCTTGGAGAGCTGTTGCACCAATTGGACTGACATGAATCATGGCTCCAACACAAGAGATGTCAGTTGAAACAAAGGAGAGGATTATCAAACTCTTAAGAGGGTAAATCATCACACAATGTTGCAAAAGATGTTGGTTATTCACAGTCAGCTGTGTCTAAACTCTGGACCAAATACAAACAACATGGGAAGGTTGTTAAAGGCAAACATACTGATAGACCAAGGAAGACATCAAAGCGTCAAGACAGAAAACTTAAAGCAATATGGCTCAAAAATCGAAAATGCACAACAAAACAAATGCGGAATGAATGGGCGGAAACTGGAGTCAATGTCTGTGACCGAACTGTAAGAAACAGCCTAAAGGAAATGGGATTTACATACAGAAAAGCTAAACGAAAGCCATCATTAACACCTAAACAGAAAAAAAACAAGGTTACAATGGGCTAAGGAAAAGCAATCGTGGACTGTGGATGACTGGATGAAAGTCATATTCAGTGATGAATCTCGAATCTGCGTTGGGCAAGCTGATGATGCTGGAACTTTTGTTTGGTGCCGTTCCAATGAGATTTATAAAGATGACTCCTGAAGAGAACATGTAAATTTCCACAGTCATTGATGATATGGGGCTGCATGTCAGGTAAAGGCACTGGGGAGATGGGTGTCATTAGATCATCAATAAATGCACAAGTTTACGTTGCTATTTTGGACACTTTTCTTATCCCATCAATTGAAAGGATGTTTGGGGATGATGAAATCATTTTTCAAGATGATAATGCATCTTGCCATAGAGCAAAAACTGTGAAAACATTCCTTGCAAAAACATATAACACATAGGGTCAATGTCATGGCCTGCAAATAGTCCGGATCTTAATCCAATTGAAAATCTGTGGTGGAAGTTGAAGAAAATGGTCCATGACAAGGCTCCAACCTGCAAAGCTGATGTGGCAACAGCAATCAGAGAAAGTTGGAGCCAGATTGATGAAGAGTACTGTTTGTCACTCATTAAGTCCATGCCTCAGAGACTGCAAGCTGTTATAAAAGCCAGAGGTGGTGCAACAAAATACTAGTGATGTGTTGGAGCGTTTTTTTGTTTTTCATGATTCCATAATTTTTTCCTCAGAATTGAGTGATTCCATATTTTTTTTCCCTCTGCTTGGTCTAAAAAAGTAACCGTTACTGACTGCCACAATTTTTTTTCCTGATTTCTTATAGTGTTTCTTAAAGCCAGAAAGTTGCCATTTGAAATGACTATAGTTTTGTGTCATGTCTGTGATCTGCTTTTTTTTTCTACAAAATTAAAGAACTGAATGAACATCCTCCGAGGCCGGTGATTCCATAATTTTTGCCAGGGGTTGTATGTTCTCACACTACGGCCCAGTGCTCTGATGCGATCTGACTACTCACATTGTACTTTCAAAAACCACACGTCGTACTCGTGTTTTCAGAAGGAAAATGTAAACAGCTTTTTTTTCTTTTTCTTTTTTTTAAACTTCATTTACATTTCTTATTTTTACAAAAACTCGATGGGTGACATCAAAGTTTTAACAACAACAAAAAAAACAATACAAGACTTTACATGAGTTGAAGAATAAGGGGGAAAAAGAAATAGAAGCTGCTCTCCCAAAGAGATGATTGTTTATGCTCTCTCCATTGTTTGCACATGTGCAGCGCGAGAGGTTGGGGTAAATCGGCTCGATACCCTTACGAGGGCCGACCAGAATATCCAACAGGTTTGATTTTCATTCGACTATACAATTACCGATTGGGAGGTGGTCGTGAGAGGTTAAACACAGCTCGTTACTCCATGTATACTACACGATGCAGGACGCACAATTAAGCTGAAACTCAGCGTGATGCAGAAAATTCTCGCACGAGTGAAAAACCAGCTGAAAAGGGGCCAAAACCCGCACAGTGTAAGCCCAGGTTTACCTTAACTGCACCCCCCACTCTTCTTCTCTTCTTCTATCCCTAGACCCTGTTTTGTGACCCACAACACATTACCAATGAGTTAATAGTGGAGATTGTAACTTTATCCTTCAGTGTTCTTGTGTGTATCTTTAGGGTGGGATCATGAGCAGTGTGTTTGAACTGTCTCAACTGACACAAGCTCATAGCTTTGCACTTGTGCTGACATGCACAGAAGTCACAACCTCCGGACTGCTGGAAATGTTTTGCCGTTGTTGTCTGTGTGTGTCACCCCACCTCTGCATGCCATTATATGCATATATGCTTTGAAGTATTGCAACAGACAAGGTGTGTGTGTGTGTGTGTGTGTGTGTGTGTGTGTGTGTGTGTGTGTGTGTGTGTGTGTGTGTGTGTGTCAACACCACCTTTGCTTGAAGAAAAAGATTGCATTGTTGCAGTTAAAAGTTAAAAAGCCGTGCCTGTCGGTAAAAGGGGAAAAATTAACACAATTTGAATGCATAAACACAGTCACATGACAAACATACAAAATGTGTGCCAGTTTTGGCATTCTGTCCATAAGCCGTAACACCCACATCAGCTTCACACTACACAATCTGAGGACAAGCACCACCACCATTGAACCTCAGAGCCTGTTTGGTGACTTTGTTCATGTCCATCAGCAAATCACAGTCAAAGAAGTATGAAATAAGTCAACTGTATTTGATGAGACTCTGGTGTAGTTAAGTTATTGTGACGTAGTCACAGGTGTCCTAAGCCTTGAGCCCCTGGGCCTATAAGATATTTCTCACTAAATATTGATTTGATTTTTTTTATTTTTTATTCATACACTTTGTGCATTTGTTCATTTTTAACAAGAGATTTGCATGCCCCACATACATGCACGCACATGCGTGTGCATGCTTGTTTGCTAAATCCTGTCCCAGTGTCAGGATCTGCCCCAGCCCAGGATTCATGTCTGGGTTTTCCCCTTGTTTTAGTCTAGGCTTCCAGTGAGGATTTTACGGTTTTACTTTTCTTATTATTATACGTTGTCATTTAAATTTTGGTTTGGTTGTGTTTGTTTCTTTACTTTGTGTAATGCTTTTGTTACCTGTTTTGTTCTCTGTTCATAATTTATTTATGGTTTAGTTATTCATTGCATTACCTAGTCCCTGGTTTTGATTTGTTAATCATTTATTTCCTATTCTGTCAATAGCTTGTTTTGTCATGCTTAGTGTATTCACTTTCCTGTGTCACATCCTCTTGTTTTAGATATTATCATTAGTTTTCTGGTTTTCCACTCTTTGACTCACCACCTTAGTTTTTAGTTATATCCCTCTGTTTTGTTTGCGTTTATTACAGTTAGTCAAGCACGTCACGTTTTGCACCGTTGGGTTTTTAATTATCTTGGCCCAGTGCACTTTGCTTTTGGCTTACTGCACTTTCTTGCACTTAGCTTTGTCTTCCCCGGTTACGCCCCCTCCCAGCACCTTCTGCACACCTGTTCCTCATTTCACACCCTGATTCTTCCACTAGTATTTAAGTCCTCACAGTCTCACAGTCCCTTGCCAGATTGTTGCATTTTTGCACTCTCCATCCTCACGCCTTTGTCCTGTTTTGCCTTGCTGTATTTATGACCTTGCCTGTGTAATCGACCTCTGCCTCGTCTTATCCCTGAACTCTGCTTGTTTTTTGACTTTGCCTCTGCCTCAGCCCTGTGAACTCCTTGACGACGTGTATTTGGAAAATGCTTGTTTTTTTTGGACTCTGCCGCAGCTTGCTACCTGCCTGTACCTCCTCTACGTTGTCTGATTCCCTGTGTACCGAACCTGTTGCCTGCTTACCAGATGAAGCCCCTTTTCTTAATTCTACACCTATGTCTGTGAGTCTGCATATTCCTCCTACAACCTTCAGGGCCAAGCCACCACAAACCATGACACCCAGGTGTCCTTTGAGATGCACTCAACTCAAATGTAGTGCCCTCTACTGGGCCAGTGTATTTGTTTTGAAACCTATGCAGTTATTGGAAAAAAAACCCCACTGCTTAAAAAAAAAAATCCCACATCCAATCTGAGTGTAGCATTATGTTGTTAAAATGAGGTTGTAATTTTTAAGAAGAAAAAAGGACACAACACTAACTGTGACATATATCTTTGCAGGAATTATGCAGCAACCCCCATTTGTTTGTGGATGGCATCAGCGCTCATGACTTGTACCAAGGCCAGCTGGGTAACTGCTGGTTTGTGGCCGCCTGTTCGAGTTTGGCCTCCATAGAAGCACTTTGGCAGAAGGTGAGAGGGCGGTTGTGTGACAACTTTAATGACTGAGATCCTCTCGGTGATTGTTGTGCCTTAAATGCAGATATTGCGCATAATACACAATGACTGACCCAAGCTTTTTTTGTGTAAATGTAACTCTTTAGCTTTGCTAGATTGTGTTCTTGTGTGAACAGAGATTGAGAAATAACGACTTAACCTTTATACTGACAATGATTTTTTTTGTTCTCCTGAAGAGCGAGTACGGCAGCTGTCTTATTCCCGCTACAGTCAGGAACTAGATCAGTAAATGCGGACTTTGTCATGACCTGATGCCAAAATGATCTCCACTGATTGAGTAATGAACACTGATAATGTCCCACTCACAAAGAATTGTTACATGTCAAATCAACATAGATAGTTGCAGGACGACATGCAGTGATGAAGACCTGCTACTTTTGTACAGGAAGAGGATAAGATGGTTTTGGGTACATATGCTTGTAGCCTTTATCAAACTGAATAGAGCACCGTCTACTTTGTCACATAAACGATGTGCTGGTCTGGTAATACAGTAGTGTTCAATATAATAGTAGTGCTATGTGACTAAAAAGATTAATCCAGGTTTTGAGTATATTTCTTATTGTTACATGGGAAACAAGGTACCAGTAGATTCAGTAGAGTCTCACAAATCCAACAAGACCAAGCATTCATGATATGCACACTCTTAAGGCTATGAAATTGGGCTATTAGTAAAAAAAAAAAAGTAGAAAAGGGGGTGTTCACAATAATAGTAGTGTGGCATTCAGTCAGTGAGTTCGGCAATTTTGTGGAACAAACAGGTGTGAATCAGGTGTCCCCTATATAAGGATGAAGCCAGCACCTGTTGAACATGCTTTTCTCTTTGAAAGCCTGAGGAACATGGGACATTCAAGACATTGTTCAGAAGAACAGCGTAGTTTGATTAAAAAGTTGATTGGAGAGGGGAAAACTTATACGCAGGTGCAAAAAAGTGTAGGCTGTTCATCTACAATGATCTCCAATGCTTTAAAATGGACAAAAAAAAAACCAGAGACGCATGGAAGAAAATGGAAAACAGCCATTAAAATGGATAGAAGAATAACCAGAATTGCAAAGGCTCACCCATTGATCAGCTCCAGGATGATCAAAGACAGTCTGGAGTTACCTGTAAGTGCTGTGACAGTTAGAAGATGCCTGTGTGAAGCTAATTTATTTGCAAGAATCCCCCGCAAAGTCCGTCTGTTAAATAAAAGACGTGCAGAAGAGGTTACAATTTGCCAAAGAACACATCAACTGGCCTAAAGAGAAATGGAGGAATATTTTGTGGACTGATGAGAGTAAAATTGTTCTTTTTGGGTCCTAGGGCCACAGACAGTTTGTGAGACGACCCCCAAACTCTGAATTCAAGCCACAGTTCACAGTGAAGACAGTGAAGCATGGTGGTGCAAGCATCATGATATGGGCATGTTTCTCTTACTATGGTGTTGGGCCTATATATCGCATACCAGGTATCATGGATCAGTTTGGATATGTCAGAATACTTGAAGAGGTCATGTTGCCTTATGCTCAAGAGGACATGCCCTTGAAATGGGTGTTTCAACAAGACAATGACCCCAAGCACACTAGTAAACAAGCAAAATCTTGGTTCCAAACCAACAAAATTAATGCCTCGCAGATGTGAAGAAATCATGAAAAACTGTGGTCATACAACTAAATACTAGTTTAGTGATTCACAGGATTGCTAAAAAAGCAGTTTGAACATAATAGTTTTGAGTCTGTAGCGTATTATTGTGAACACCCCCTTTTCTACTTTTTTTTTTACTAATAGTCCAATTTCATAGCCTTAAGAGTGTGCATATCATGAATGCTTGGTCTTGTTGGATTTGTGAGAATCTACTGAATCTACTGGTACCTTGTTTTCCATGTAACAATAAGAAATCTCCTCAAAACCTGGATTAATCTTTTTAGTCACATAGCACTACTATTATTCTGAACACTACTGTATGTCCATTTGAGTTTACAACCCAAATTCCAATGAAGTTGGAATGTTGTGTAACATGTAAATAAAAACAGAATACAATGATTTGCAAATCCTCTTCAACCTATATTCAGTTGAACACACCACAAAGACAAGATATTTAATGTTCAAACTGATAAACTTGTTTTTTTGCAAATATTTGCTCATTTTGAAATGTATGCCTGCAATACATTTCAAAAAAGCTGGGACAAGGGTATGTTTATCACTGTGTTACATCACCTTTCCTTCTAACAACACTCAATAAGCGTTTGGGAACTGAGGACAATAACTGTTGAAGCTTTGCAGGTGGAATTCTTTCCCATTGTTGCTTGATGTACGACTTCAGTTGTTCAACAGTCCGGGGTCTCTGTTATCTTATATTGTGCTTCATAATGCGCCACACATTTTCAGTGGGCAACAGGTCTGGACTGCAGGCAGGTCAGTCTAGTACCTGCACTCTTTTACTACAAAGCCACGCTGTTGTAACGCCTGCAGAATGTGGCTTGGCATTGTCTTGCTGAAATAAGCAGGAACGTCCCTGAAAAAGACATTGCTTGGATGGCAGCATGTGTTGCTCCAAAACCTGGATGTACCTTTCAGCATTGATGGTGCCATCACAGATGTGTAAGTTGCCTATGCCATGGGCACTAACACCCCCCCATACCATCACAGATGCTGGCTTTTAAACTTTGCGCTGGTAACAATCTGGATGGTCTTTTTCCTCTTTTGTCCACAGGACACAATGTCCATGATTTCCAAAAACAATCTGAAATGTGTACTCATCAGACCACAGCACATTTTTCCACTTTGCGTCTGTCCATTTCAAATGAGCTCAGGCCCACAGAAAGCGGTGGCATTTTTGGATGTTGTTGATCTATGGCTTTCACTTTGCATGGTAGAGTTTTAACTTGCACTTGTAGATGTAGCGACGAATTGTGTTAACTGACAATGGTTTTCTGAAGTGTTCCTGAGCCCACGCAGTAAAATCTTTTACACAATGATGTCAGTTTTTAATGCGATGCCGCCTGAGGGATTGAAGGTCACAGGCATTCAATGTTGGTTTTTGGACTTGCTGCTTATGTGTGGAAAGTTCTCCAGATTCTCTGAATCTTCTGATTATATTATGGACTGTAGATGATGGAATCCCTAAATTCCTTGCAATTGAAAGTTGAGAAACATTGTTCTTAAACTGTTGGACTATTTTTTTTCATGCAGTTGTTTACGAAGTGGTGATCCTCACCCCATCTTTGCTTGTGAACAGCTGAGCCTTGTGGGGATGCTCCTTTTATACCCAATCATGACACTCGCCTGTTTCCAATTAACCTGTTCACCTGTGGAATGTTCCAAACAGGCGTTCTTTGAGCATTGTTACCCCTGTCCCAGCTTTTTTAAATGTTGCAGGCACCCATTTCATAATGAGCAGATATTTGCACAAAAACAGTAAAGTTTATCCTTTTGAACATTAAATATCTTGTCTTTGTCATGTATTCAATTGAATATACACTCAACAAAAATATAAATGCAACACTTTTGGTTTTGCTCCCATTTTGTATGAGATGAACTCAAAGATCTAAAACTTTTTCCACATACAATATCACCATTTCCCTCAAATATTGTTCACAAACCAGTCTAAATCTGTGATAGTGAGCACTTCTCCTTTGCTGAGATAATCCATCCCACCTCACAGGTGTGCCATATCAAGATGCTGATTAGACACCATGATTAGTGCACAGGTGTGCCTTAGACTGCCCACAATAAAAGGCCACTCTGAAAGGTGCAGTTTTATCACACAGCGCAATGCCACAGATGTCGCAAGATTTGAGGGAGCGTGCAATTGGCATGCTGACAGCAGGAATGTCAACCAGAGCTGTTGCTCGTGTATTGAATGTTCATTTCTCTACCATAAGCCGTCTCCAAAGGCGTTTCAGAGAATTTGGCAGTACATCCAACCAGCCTCACAACTGCAGACCACGTGTAACCACACCAGCTCAGGACCTCCACATCCAGCATGTTCACCTCCAAGATCGTCTGAGACCAGCTACTCGGACAGCTGCTGAAACAATCGGTGTTCATAACCAAAGAATTTCTGCACAAACTGTCAGAAACCGTCTCAGGGAAGCTCATCTGCATGCTCGTCGTCCTCATCGGGGTCTCGACCTGACTCCAGTTCGTCGTCGCAACTTCGCACAGCCATTGAAGAGGAGTGGACCAACATTCCACAGGCCACAATTGACAACCTGATCAACTCTATGCGAAGGAGATGTGTTGCACTGCATGAGGCAAATGGTGGTCACACCAGATACTGACTGGTATCCCCCCCAATAAAACAAAACTGCACCTTTCAGAGTGGCCTTTTATTGTGGACAGTCTAAGGCACACCTGTGCACTAATCATGGTGTCTAATCAGCATCTTGATATGGCACACCTGTGAGGTGGGATGGATTATCTCAGCAAAGGAGAAGTGCTCACTATCACAGATTTAGACTGGTTTGTGAACAATATTTGAGGGAAATGGTGATATTGTGTATGTGGAAAAAGTTTTAGATCTTTGAGTTCATCTCATACAAAATGGGAGCAAAACCAAAAGTGTTGCGTTTATATTTTTGTTGAGTATAGATTGAAGAGGATTTTCAAATTATTATATTCTATTTTTATTTACATTTCACACAACGTCCCAACTTCTTTGGAATTGGAGTAGCAGTACAAGAGACGGTGATGTCACACTGCATGTGACATGACTGACACGTGCATTTAAAATGTCATTTTAAAAACATCCTTGCAAGATGAGAACATCTAACAGAAAAAGAAAAACTGACCATGTTGGCCTCAGTATATTTCTGAACAGATTTAGTAAGTTGTGTAAATCTGCACAGTATCCACATTGGACAAAGTGGTTCATATGGTTTAAATTTGTTCACAAAAGGAAGATCGCTTTCAAAAGTAAAGTGATCGTGTTGTATGCTGTCGCTACATAGCTTAAAAAATATAAATAAATATTCACACTGCTAAGAATTTTCCCCCAAGGACTGTGGTGGGAATACATTTCTTTTATTTATTTTGCTAGCTTGTTTTGCATTTTGGCTACACCCCATCTTAATTAGCCACTCAAAATAACCAAACCTACAGAACAGATGCACACATTGAACTGTATTTTGAGCTTTGTTTATATTTGTCCCCTTTCAGTAATAATTCTGCCTCCTTTTCCTCAGGAAAATCCCTCTCCTATCCAATTCTTACAGAAAACAGGGTACGTCCTGTTTTCTTAGGAGCAGATCATATTCCCTCCATTTGGAATGCATTAGTTTGTATCTGTGAAGTTGTCTGAGGTGAAGTAACTGAAGCTGAATAAAATCAACACATTTTACTAGACTACTGTGACATTTTCTCTGGCATTCTGAGAAATCTTATTAGTTTTCTGTAGCTAATTGCACAGCCATGTTTTTCATTCAGTAGTTCTACTATGTCAGAATATTTAACGCAGAACACAACATGCAGTCCAGTGAGTGCAAACATTGCATTGTGATGGGTATTTTGAGTGGTTAATTGAGAAGAATGTAGTCAAAACTGCATGGGAATGCACAATGTACTGCCAGGGAAAGAAAAGGTATTGTGCAGAAACTCAAAACTAATTGTGAGGGAATGCAAAATAAGTTCTAAAAATAAATTCCCACCTCCTAAAAAAATAAGTGCCATCATGGCCCTGTGGAGTCTCTTTTGTTTTTGTTTTTTTGTTTTTCATTAGTCAAAGCATAGTAGAAAGTAAATTGGAGATGAATCTAATAATTTTATTCCTTTCTCACTCTCTAATTAACTATGTATTGATTGATCAATACATCAATTGATCTATCTATAATAGATAGATAGATAGATAAAAATACCAGTCATACACTTTCCAATTCAAATTTATTTCTTTATTGATTGATTGATTTTTGCATTTTACATATTGTCCCAACTTTTTCTGATTTGGGTCGTACAGATTGTAGTGCAGCAATGGGTCATGCGCCATGTGTTCATGATGTGCCATTTTTGCAAAATTCATAGGTTAGACAGTTTATTTTTCTACAATAAACTGTTTTTGGAAGTGTTTTTAATGAATGGAGATTTTTTTGCTCACAAGCTTTGTTTTCCAAGTGCCTCACATTGTTCTGCTTAATGTGCAGATGTGCATCTCCAGTGATGGCATCTCTTCCCCCACCCCCCAAAATATGTGCAATTAATTAATTTGCAAAGCTTGCATTTATTCACATTAATTTATCTTTTGTGTGACAGCCTGTACCTTTCACATTACACCTGATCCTCTTTTGTACAGCCTTTTGGGTGTTTCAGCTGATGGGAATGTACTATTTTGTGTGTGTGCGTGCGCGCACTTGCATGTGTGCACATCATTTCTGTTTTTTCCACTGCTTGTTACCTCATTCATCCTGTCTGGTCTCAGAAGGTCCTCTGCATCACTCAGGTTTCCATTGACTGAAGGAAAACGAAAGCCTGTTTTAGATGTGTTTTCCTCAGTGGAGCATCTGGTTGCCTTGACAGCCATCAATGGTCCAGAAGCAAACACTGCCTCAGTTTAGTAAGACTCTAGTATTATTTCAACATACTGTACAAGACATCTATTCAGAAGAAATCTTTGCCAATCGTAAGATGAATTGTTTTGTTATTCTACATCCTGATGACAGTAGTGTTGAATGAATTTTATGTAAATTGTCTTATCACTCTTTACTTGTTTGTGTCCTTTGACAAGATGGGAATTCATTTACATTTTCTCAGTACAGTGCTTGGTGTGCCATCCAGGGTAGTCCAAGTCACATCCACTTCATGCTAGGCACTGCCACAAATGGACCGCTGGGCCTGTGTCAGACTTTATTAGGGTGCCTCATAAAATCACATTCAGCTAAATTTGAAAAGTTTAATGTATTCTATTACCTTCTAGTGCAATTTAATTATTGTGATGGGATGCCTGACAGGTCATCATTGGTGTCCTGGATTGACCTTTGTTAAATTTTGTGCGAGAGCCAGGCTTTCGAAAGCATGGAGCGAAATGGGTGAGTATAGTTCAAAGGCACTATTAATGAAATTTTGAATACTATTGATATACAGTCAGGTCCACTGGTTGTTAGACAGTGCCTATATATATACAGTGAGGAAAATACACTCAACAAAAATATAACGCAACACTTTTGGTTTTGCTCCCATTTTGTATGAGATGAACTCAAAGATCTAAAACTTTTTCCACATACACAATATCATCATTTCCCTCAAATATTGTTCACAAACCAGTCTAAATCTGTGATAGTGAGCCCAGGACCTCCACATCCAGCATGTTCACCTCCAAGATCGTCTGAGACCAGCCACTCGGACAGCTGCTGGAACAATTGGTTTGCATAACCAAAGAATTTCCGCACAAACTGTCAGAAACCATCTCAGGGAAGCTCATCTGCATGCTTGTCGTCCTCATCGGGGTCTCGACCTGACTCCAGTTCGTCGTCATAACCGACTTGAGTGGGCAAATGCTCACATTCGCTGGCGTTTGGCACGTTGGAGAGGTGTTCTCTTCACGGATGATGCGAAGGACATGTGTTGCACTGCATGAGGCAAATGGTGGTCACACCAGATACTGACTGGTATCCCCCCCCATAAAACAAAACTGCACCTTTCAGACTGGCCTTTTATTGTGGGCAGTCTAAGGCACACCTGTGCACTAATCATGGTGTCTAATCAGCATCTTGGTATGGCACACCTGTGAGGTGGGATGGATTATCTCAGCAAAGGAGAAGTGCTCACTATCACAGATTTAGACTGGTTTGTGAACAATATTTGAGGGAAATGGTGATATTGTGTATGTGGAAAAAGTTTTAGATCTTTGAGTTCATCTCATACAAAATGGGAGCAAAACCAAAAGTGTTGCGTTTATATTTTTGTTGAGTATAAGTATTTGAACACCCTGTGATTTTGCAAGTTCTCCCACTTATAAATCATGGAGGGGTCTGAAATTTTCATCTTAGGTGCATGTCCACTGTGAGAGACATAATCTAAAAAAAAATCACAATGTATGATTTTTTTTTTTTTTTTTATTTATTTGTATGTTACTGCTGCAAATAAGTATTTGAACACCTGTGAAAATCAATGTTAATATTTGGTACAGTAGCCTTTGTTTGCAATTACAGAGGTCAAACGTTTCCCGTAGTTTTTCACCAGGTTTTCACACACTGCAGCAGGGATTTTGGTCCACTCCTCCATACAGATCGTCTCCAAATCTTTCATATTTGGAGTTTCAGCTCCCTCCAAGATTTTCTATTGAGTTCAGGTCTGGAGACCGGCCAGGCCACTCCAGGACCTTGAAATGCTTCTTCCAGAGCCCCTCTTTAGTTGCCCTGGCTGTGTGTTTGGGGTCACTGTCATGCTGGAAGACCCAGCCATGACCCATCATCAAATGCTCTTACTGAGAGAAGGAGGTTGTTTGCCAAAATCTCGCAATACATGACCCCATCCATCCTCCCTTCAATACGGTGCCGTCGTCCTGTCCCCTTTGCAGAAGAGCACCCCCAGAGTATGATGTTTCCACCCCCATGCTTCACGGTTGGGATGGTTTTCTTGGGGTTGTTCTCATCCTCTAAACATGGTAAGTGGAGTTGATTCCAAAAAGCTCTATTCTGGTCTCATCTGACCACATGACATTCTCCCATGCCTCCTCTGGATCATCCAGATGGTCACTGGTGAACTTCAAACGGGCCTGGACATGTGCTGGCTTGAGCAGGGGGACCTTGCTGCCATGCAGGATTTTAAACCATGACAGCATCATGTGTTACTAATGTAATCTTTGTGACTGTGGTCCCAGCTCTCTTCAGGTCATTGACCAGGTCCTCCTGTGTAGTTCTGAGCTTTCTCAGAATCATCCTTGCCCAACAAAGTGAGATCTTGCATGGAATCCCAGACCGAGGGAGATTGACAGTCATCTTGTGTTTCTTCCACTTTCTAATAAATAATCATAACAGTTGTTGTCTTCTACCAAGCTGCTTGCCTGTTGTCCTGTAGTCCATCCCAGTCTTGTGCAGGTCTACAGTTTTGTCTGTGGTGTCCTTAGACAGCTCTTTGGTCTTGGCTATGGTGGACAGGTTGGAGTGTGATTGATTGCGTGTGTGAACAGGTGTCTTTTATACAGGTAACAAGTTCAAACAGGTGCAATTAATACAAGTAAAGAGTGCAGAATAAGAGGGCTTCTTAAAGAAAAATTAGCCAGAATTCTTGTTGGTTGGTAGGGGGGTTAAATACTTATTTGCAGCAGTAACATACAAGTAAATTATTTTCTTTTCTTAGATTATGTCTCTCACAGTGGACATGCACCTAAGGTGAAAATTTCAGAGCCCTCCATGATTTCTAAGTGGGAGAACTTGCAAAATTGCAGGGTGTTCAAATACTTATATTCCTCACTATATATATATATATATATATATATACGAGGTCTATTAGAAAAGTATCCGACCTTATTATTTTTTTCAAAAACCATATGGATTTGAATCACGTGTGATTACATCAGACATGCTTGAACCCTCGTGGGCATGCGAGAGTTTTTTCACGCCTGTCGGTTACGTCATTCGCCTGTGGGCAGTCTTTGAGTAAGGAGTCGCCCACCCTCTCGTCGATTTTTTTTCATTGTTTAGGAATGGCTCAGAGACTGCTGCTTTGTTTGATAAAAATTTTTTCAAAACTATAAGGCACAACTGAGTGGACACCATTCGATAAATTCAGCTGGTTTTCGGTAAAAATTTTAACGGCTGATGAGAGATTTTGGTCTGGTAGTGTCGCCGTAAGGACGGCCCACGGCGCCTGACGGCAATCTATGCTTCGAGGCGGCAGCGTCTCGCCGTTTCAAGTTGAAAACATCCACATTTCAGGCTCTGTTGACCCAGGAAGTCGTCAGAGAACTTTCAGAAGAAGTCGGCATGAGGAGTTTATTCGGACATTCCATTGTTAACGGACATTTGTAATGAAAGAACGTGCGGGCAGAGTCGCATGTCGGGCCGGACCCGACTGCAGGGGGTCGCGACAGGAAAAACACCTCCGTTGGAAACCTTAACGGGCAATTTGGAACATGCCCAAGTTGTTAAACAATTTCTCAGTTACTCACTTGTTGAAAGCCATCAAAAGCCGCCTGAATTTTACAAATGGTTTTCAACACGGAGGTGTTTTTCCTGTCGCGGCGCACACAGATTCGCCGAGTCGTCACGGAAACGACTCAGCGAATTTGCGCGCACGTCTTTCATTTAAAAAATGTCCTTAAACTGTTGTATGGCTGGGGGGGCCTGGCTGCCTTTTTGTTTCTGTCTTTTGGTTTTCCTTCCAGGTGGTTTGCATTTGGGACTGAGTGGCTGTGTAGCTGAGGTTATCAGGACCTCACCCTGATCTCCTGCGGCTCGTCAGGACTCACAGCTGTGGTGCATCTATATGGATTGGAACATGGTGGCATTTAAGACTGGAGTATACAGTGTGTATTTGCCAGAGACTCGACCTTGTGACCAGACGGGTGAGATCGTCGTCTCGGGAGCCATCTCATCATCAGTGGATGCAGAGAACGTCCAGGGTTTGATGCACGGTCTGTGAAAGAGGAGGGGGTGAGGTCTCACGCTCGTCAGCACACTTCCTGAGGTACGTTACATTTTGTGACTAACATTTATACAGTCAGTAAATGTGGTGTCCCTCACACCTTTTTATATTGAGCTGTATGTTAGTCATGTATCGGCTTCCACTGCAGTGGAGTTTTGTGAACTGGATGTTCCATGCCTGCAGGTTGGGAAGCTGATGAGTAATCAAGCCAGGAAGTGTTTGCTGTTTGTACACCTTTAAGTGTTCTCTCTGTGTGTAGAGTGTGGACTCACATAATGGTTCCTTCTTTCACAGACTCGGTTTGTTGCGGCCACCTGGGGGGTGTCGGCGGGGTCCTTGGGTCCGAACAGCTTCTGGCTCCGGACCGTTAGCGCTGCTGGGAGCGCACCACGCCAGACCGCACTTTCTTTTGTTATGTTTTGTATCACTGTTATGTATTAAATTCAGTTAGCCTTTGTACCGTGCTCTGCTTATTTCATACTGGGTCCTTCAAACGCTGGTTGGTTCTCCGAGCTGCGTCCGACACATAACATAAACAGTGGAATGTCTGCATAAAGTCCTCATGCCGGCCTCTTCTGAATCTTCTCTGTTCTCTCACGACGTCCTGGGTGAATTAAGTCTTAAATTAGGATGTTTTCAGGTCGAAACAGGCCGACGACGGCGCCTGGAAGCGCTGCGCGACGTCCCGCTCCGTGGGAAGTCCTTACAGCGACAGAAACACCCCATAATCTCTCATCAGCCGTTAAACTTTTCACCGAAAACCAGCTAAATTTCTCGAATAGTGTCCACTCGGATATTCCTCACAGGTCCAGAAAAAATTTTGATAAAGCAACACGCGCCCTCTCGAGCAGCGTGTGAAACAAAGAAATTCAGCCGAGAGGGCGGGACCACATCTCACTCAAGGCCTGCGCACAGGGAAATGACGTCACCGACACGCGTGAAAAAACTCACGCATGCGCACGAGGGTTCAAGCATGATTGGTGTAATCGCACGTCATTCAAATCCATATAGTTAAAAAAAAATGTCGGTTTTTAATCTAATAGACCTCGCATGCATATATATATATATATATATATATATATATATATATATACGAGGGCTGTCAATAAAGTAACGGTCCTTTTTATTTTTTTCAAAAACTATATGGATTTCATTCATATGTTTTTACATCAGACATGCTTGAACCCTCGTGCGCATGTGTGAGATTTTCCACGCCTGTCGGTGACGTCATTCGCCTGTGAGCACTCCTTGTGGGAGGAGTCGTCCAGCCCCTCGTCGGAATTCCTTTGTCTGAGAAGTTGCTGAGAGACTGGCGCGTTGTTTGATCAAAATTTTTTCTAAACCTGTGAGACACATCGAAGTGGACACAGTTCGAAAATTTAAGCTGGTTTTCAGTGAAAATTTTAACGGCTGATGAGAGATTTTGAGGTGATTCTGTCGCTTTAAGGACTTCCCACGGTGCGAGACGTCGCTCAGCGCTCTCAGCCGCCGTCGTCAGCCTGTTCAAGCTGAAAACCTCCACATTTCAGGCTCTATTGATCCAGGACGTTGTGAGAGAACAGAGAAGTTTCAGAAGAAGTCGGTTTCAGTATTTTATCCGGATATTCCACTGTTAAAGGAGATTTTTTTTAATGAAAGACGTGCGGACGGGTCCGCGCGTCGGCTCGCAGCCGCCGCGACGCTCCGCCACAGGAAAAACACCTCTGTTGAAAGCCTTAAGGACAAGTTGGAACATGTCCTGCTGTTAAACAATTTCTCATATACTCACTCCACTGAAAGCCATCAAAAGCCGCCTGGATTTTACAAATGGTTATCAACACGGAGGTGTTTTTCCTGTGCCGCCGCACCGCGTCAGCTGCGTCCCGACGCTCGGACCCGTCCGCACGTCTTTCATTAAAAAAATCTCCTTTAACAGTGGAATATCCGGATAAAATGCTGAAACCGACTTCTTCTGAAACTTCTCTGTTCTCTCACGACGTCCTGGATCAATAGAGCCTGAAATGTGGAGGTTTTCAGCTTGAACAGGCTGACGACGGCGGCTGAGAGCGCTGAGCGACGTCTCGCACCGTGGGAAGTCCTTAAAGCGACATAATCACCTCAAAATCTCTCATCAGCCGTTAAAATTTTCACTGAAAACCCGCTTAATTTTTCGAACCGTGTCCACTTCGATGTGTCTCACAGGTTTAGAAAAAATTTTGATCAAACAAAGCGCCAGTCTCTCAGCAACTTCTCAGACAAAGGAATTCCGACGAGGGGCTGGACGACTCCTCCCACAAGGAGTGCTCACAGGCGAATGACGTCACCGACAGGCGTGGAAAAACTCACGCATGCGCACGAGGGTTCAAGCATGTCTGACGTAAAAACATATGAATGAAATCCATATAGTTTTTGAAAAAAATAAAAAGGACCGTTGCTTTATTGACAGACCTCGTGTGTGTATATATATATATATATATATATATATATATATATATATATATATATATATATATATATATATATATATATATATATATATATATATATATATATATATATATATATATATATATATATATAATCAGTTTGTGTACACACACACCGTAATCTTGTTACCTTGGAGGAGGTTGTGTTTTTACCCGTTTGTTTGCCCGTTTGTCTGTCTGTGAACAGCCTGGAGCCCACAATTTTTCATATATTGTTATGAAATTTTTACTGACTATTCACATCCTGATAGGCAAGAAGTGATCAATGTATCTTCAGCCTTAGCCTGCAGATAGGGAGAGTGCCCGCCCTTTGGAATCATGCATCGTTCCAGTTTCTAAGAAGAACTGGCCCTGGGAGCTGAATGACTTCTGACCAGTGGCACTCACTTCACACCTGAGGAAAACATTGGAGCGGCTCTTCCTCGGCTTCCTCAAACCCCAGGTACAATCCGCCCAGAACTGTCTGCAGTGTGCATATTGGGCAGGTGTTGGTGTGGAGGACGCCATCCTCTACCTGCTACACCGAGTCCACTCGCACCTGGAAAAGGGAAACAGCACAGTTCTTTTCCTGGAATTCTCGAGTGCCTTCAACACCATCCAGCCTTTTGTGCTTCAGGACAAACTGACTAGAATGCAAGTGGACCCCTGCCTGGTCACTTGGATCTCCAGCTACATGGGTACAAGTGGCTTGATTTTCTCGACAGGCTGCAGTATGTCAGGCTGAGGGACACCACGTCTGACACTGTGATCAGCAGCACCGGCACACCCCAGGGCACGGTGCTGGCCCCTCTTCTCTTCACCCTGTACACCTCTGACCTCTGCTACAACTCTGATCTGTGTCACATCCAGAAGTTTGCAGATGACATAGCCATTGTTGGACGCATCAGGGATGAAAGAGAGGAGTAAAGAAGCCTAGTGAAGGACTTTGGTGCCTGGTGCCACACAAACCATCTACTGCTCAATACCTTGAAGACAAAGGAGCTGCCCATTGACTTTGGGAAGTCCAGACCAACTCCACGACCAGTTCTGATCAAGGGAGTTGAGGTGAAGGCTCTGGATTCCTACAAGTACCTCAGGCTGTGGCTAGACAGCAAACTGAACTGGACAACCCACATCAACCACCTATACAGGAAGGGACAGAGCAGGCTGTACTTTCTGAGGAGGCTGTGGTCGTTTAACTTCTGCAGTAAACTCCTGAGGATGTTCTACCAGTCCGTGGTAGCCAGCGTCCTCTTTAATACCGTGGTGTGCTGGGTGGGCAGGACATCCAAGAAGGACACATCCAGGCTGGACAAACTGATCAGGCGGGCTGGCTCCATGGTTGGCATGAAGGTGGACTCTCTGGTGACGGAGGAGCCTCTTCAGCCACAGACTGATCCTTCCCAAGTGTAGGACGAACAGAATGAAAAACTTTTTTGTCCCTCAGGCCATCAGACTGTACAACTCCTCACTAATTAGGGAAGATCAGTAACAGGAAGACAGAGGACGGGAAGGAGAGGAACAGTAGTAGCCAGTGAATCAGTAGAGAGCAGTATTTTTCTGGTATTTATATTTGTATATTTATATGTACATTTACAAATTGTTTTTTACTTTCATTTTTGATACTCTGTGTGCTTCTTACCCTGTGTGCTGCAGTTTGCCCTTTCAGCTTTCAGTCAATATTTAATAGTTCACTCCAAGGATCGTTGATGATGCCACATAGATGTTTATTTTCTCTTCACTGCAACTTACTGTGTGCATCAGTCTGCTGCTAACATGAACAGTGACAAAAAATGTACGAAAATGACCATTTGTACACATAAATTATCACTATATCCAGATAATTATCAACACTTTGAGTCAAAGGACATTTTAAATAGACTGTCACATTAATAAAATAATTGTGAATGTTTATTTTTTTATGATCACATGTTTTTGTATATACATTAATCTTAATATTTTAATTCAGTGGTTCCCAAACCTTTTCTGTAACCCCCCCCCCTTTGTAGAGGGGATGTGTACACACTTGTACACATCTTTTGCTTCCAAACTCCAATGGAATTTATTTTACACATTGTAATTTATACAAAACTATAACTTCTTATTCAACAAAATAAATAGGAAAATCACCTTGACAGTGGAATTATTAAAAGTGACTTACATTATCTTAATTTTTTTCACAAACCTGTCCATGATCTGCTAGTAGTGCTCAGGCACGATTATCATTAGTGTTGCCAGATACAACTGACTATTTCCATCCCAAAACCTGTTCAAAAACCAATAAAATGCACACCAAGCTATGGCATATAGCTATAAAGATATTAGTTTGAGTTATATACATACACACACCCTGTCCCTGTTGCTTAGTATAATCATAAAATACAACGCTGCTGAAGTGTACATGAAAATCTGACAGCAACACACTGTTCACAACAAAGCAAATTCATCTGCCTTGCCAAACTCCTACTGCAGTACCTTCCAACTTTAGGAACCACTGTGTTAATTAATGTTGTTCATGAACCATTAAATGTGTGTACAAATTCAGTAATGCATTAGTTATTTTAATGAAGTATTCAGCTTGTGTGTCTTTTTTTAATCAGTGTTTTGTACTTTGTGAAATGTACTTCCTTATAGGGTTCTTTGTATACTGCGTATGAGGAATCATTTTAATTTGTTGTTTGGCATGATAATTAACCTTCTACTAATTGTATGTCTTTGAGGTATATGCTAACTAGGACTGGAGCAAAAAAAAAAAAAAAAAGAAGCAAAGAGCTCAATAATGGACCTAAAGAGGCGTTTCAGTGGAGAAAGATCTAAGGTGGTCTTTCAGTGACAAATTAAACATGAAAATAAATCGTTTTGTCTGAGGAATAATGGCCTGTTATTTCTCTGGGGTGAATTCCACAGAGCAGCTGAGATTTGCCGGCTCCGCTCCATCCTTAAAGGCAATCAGAAAGTACATGACTTTTCTGACCTTGGCCAGTTCAGCAATCCTTTCACCGAACTCCTGCATGTCTGCCTCCAGACATTTGAGCGGTGAATTATCTGGGTCATCTGCCTTGCGCCAAAAGGTTCCGATGGGTTCCAGCAGCTGGCGAGTCATCAGGTTGGTGAGGTCAGGTGTCCAGTGCTGGCAAATACCAGTGATGGTAACACGACCATGGCCAACTAGTGAGAAGTACCAGCGAGAGAAGTTCAGCTCCTGGGTGGTGAAGTCGAGTCGATAGACAGTTTCATGTGGAAGAAGCAGATGTTCGCCATCCTGACGCTTCTGTCCTGTTCGTTGCAAAAATGAGACACGAAGGCGCATCATCTAGAGTGGAAACAGAAGCGCAGCATAAGAAGTCTTTGCAATAGATGCCATATTAAATGTTTCTTATAAAATGATTATTAACAAAATGCTGCTTGCTGTCTGCACTGTAATATGGTGTTAAGTTTCACATATATCCCTGGGTGTGACAAACCAAAGACACCCGCTTTAGATCAGAGCCCTTTGTATGGCTGCAAACCCTCTGCCTGACGTGTACCTGCTAAATGATGGAGACCGCAAGGGCTGTGATTTGTCACTTTTACGTCTTCACTCCTTCCTCTCCCATCATATTTAAACAGTTTTTGCAGTGCACCCGCCGATTATGTCAATCATGGATCAAATACGTTTGACAGAAAAGTCTGCAAATGTGACCAACTTTACAACACAGAGTCAGAAAAAGACACTCAAATGACCCGCAATTCATGGAGGGAAATTGTACGTACTGTATTGTTGGTTTGGAGGTTGACGATTGTATAAAGAAGTGGAGCTCGTTGATGAACAAATTCATCTAGAAAAGGTTCCTGTTTCTGTGGCAAATTGCATAAAGACGTGACAGAGAACTTTAAAAGGGTCACGCGCACATCAATAACTGCAAATCTACATCAATGACCCTAATATGGGATGTAGTAGTCACTTTGTAATATATCTGTGCTTTGATTGTTTCAACATCTTTGATATTGTAATACATACTTGAGATAGACTGTACAGTATTTATTTTCATGACAAAGCAAGATTAATATTTTCCACTCAATCCAAACCAGACTAAAAGGGAAACATCAGTGAACTACTTTCAGTTCTCACAGATTTCCAATAGTTTTCCAGTCAACAAGCCAACATTCAAACCTGTCCTCCTGATCTGCTCCAGCCACCCGCACTGACCTGGTTTTGTGGGTGGATCAAAATAAAGGCCCTTATGTGAAAGAGATGGGTGGAATGTGAACGAGTGTATTTTTTAATTTATTTTTCCAGCTCACACTCTTTGGACCCCATTTTCTACCTAACGCGAAGCAGTGCATGGCTCAGTCCAAGATTTCCACCTGACACAGATGTCATCTTAATGCCATGCACTTGTGTCCTCTAATCTTGATCACAATACCACTTGCACTCATGAGCATTTTAACACAAAAATGAGATGTGGTCAAGTGCTGAGCTGAGTTTGTCTGAAACCAGAAAATGTTTGTGCTGTACAACATCTGAAACCACAGTGCTATTTTGTGCTGTCGATATGTTTGTAGTGTAGAGTTTCAGCTTTAATTCAAGGAATTCATCAAAATGATCAAATTAACCATTTGCTGTCATGATTTCAGCCATTTTTGTACACAGTCTCTCCAATTTTCAGAGTATGTGGACCATCGACTTCTGTTTACTCACTAGATGGAGGATCGCGGTGATCTGTTCATTCGCTGGCTGTTGCTTAGCACCGCCATCTTGGTTAGTGTCTGACAACCAGACAATAGAAATGAATGTGGGCATGATCAATGTTTAAGAGTTTCACCATTAATCTGCTTTTTCCGTGCTATTAATGTGCTGTTACATTTATTCAAACTCGGTCCCACATTTCTATAGCCACTATTTGTCAAAACAAATACAGAAGAGGATCATACTGTTTATATAAACAGACTCGAATGTATTTTAGTCCCAGTCCAGATAGAAAACAATACCATCAGTTTGTCAAACACGCTGTCTGCCACGACACGAGATACTAGTCTAATCCTTAATTAAATTCATTATGAAGTTATAGATGGGAAATAATCGAGTAAAAGTAAGAGCTTTGCACGCTTGCATCATATTAAAGATATTAATATTAAATACTGCTCTTAACCCACCTGCAGTGCTGCTTTTACGGAGCACTTCTCCACAAAAATATCAAATATTAGTAAAATGAAACAGCCATGCCAGCCAGGGTGAAAATAACATTATTCAATATTTTCTGGACCAAGTTGAAAGACATCTGAAAACACTTCACTGGAATATTCAGTATATCATAGAGAAATTAATCTTATTCATGTATATTCTTATATTAGTAGAATATACAATGTCAAAGTGACTGTCATGTGACCCACTAAATTGAGAGAAAAACATTTCCATTCTATGAATAATTTGCTCTTATAGAATATCTCAGGATTGAAAACCTGATGTGAAAAAAAACCTGAGGCAAATTAAAAATTGAGGCGAAAGTGAGACTTCTAATTGAATCACTAAACGAATGGTGACATATTTCTCACAACAAAGCATTCAGGCAGTAAAACTGGAAGAATACAGATCAGACACACACACAAAAAAATCATTTTCTAACCTTTATTCAGCAATTTTAGTCATTTCTACCTCATCACTAATATTACATACAATACACACTTATGAAAGCTCACTCCACAATTTATTATTTATTTTTTATTTATTTAACTTTCATTTAACCAGCTGATACTCCTTTATCAGCTTGTCGCAGCACCTGAACACTGCAGAAAACAGCATTTTTAGATCACTTTACCCCAAATTTAAGTCAGCAAATAATCTATTTCTATTTGATCTAGTGCCTGGCAACGCGTAATAGCACTAAGCAAGATGGAGGCTGCTGGCAACACATAGAGATCGATGATGTGGACAGATGAACATAATTACCTGGGCATCAACATGGCAGTGATGGTAGGGTATTGTTTTCGTGTGTGTGTGTGGGGGGGGGACAAGAGAACTCAAAAATGGCTGGACGGATTTCTTTAAAACTTGGTGGTGAGTATTACTTGGACATATAATTAGTGGTGCTTAGATTCTGGAGTAGTTTTGTCAAAGGTCAAGGAAAACTGTCAAAAAATACCTTTTTTGTATATCTCAACAACCAAGATGCCTAGATGGATGATCTAAAACATATCAGCAAAATATTTGTGACTGAGTGGTATGAATGAATTCATAATGAAGTCACACATAGTGGAAAAAAAACAATTTTAGACATATATATTTACTTGTGCATTTATATTGTGGTGTGTAGAGTGTGCATGGTATGCATCAGCCCTCTGGTGCCTTTCATTCTAAATATGATGGCGAAATCATCACTTTAATGGTTGTCATGTACTCATGACAACTCCCTCAGAGTCGCATCTCCTTGCACAGTCACTCAGTTTTTGAGAACCGCTGATTCCATATGAAACCATTCCATTTGTCTTTCATATTGACTGATTTAAATAAAGAAGAACTAAGTACTAGATGGGCCCATTGGTGCCAGTGGCAATCTCCAGATTCAGTACTGTGAAATGTTCATGTGTCCATCCACTGACTTGTCAAAAGAAAACTAGCTCTGAAAAGGTTTGATTTTCACCAACAATAATCCTCATATTTAGTTTGTTGAATTACTTGTGGGCTCTGAAAATGAAGTGACTGAATATAAAAATAGCTGTAATTTGTAAATGATTATGATGACATTTTTTTTAATCCCCTGGAATTAAAGATGAAAGTCTACACTACCAACATATCCTGATTTGTCTTGTTTGAATTAAAAGTGGTGGTGTACAGATGCTAAATTACAAAACTGGCATCATTGTTCAGACACTGCATTTTTCATTCAATCTTGTAATAATACAATAACATGCTTTTGGAGGGTGGTATGCATTTTTAGAGGCCGGTGTTCACGCGCAGTCACCTAAAATGACAGATATTCGCCCGAGTTAGACAAGGGCGAATATCTGGGCATGAACGCTGTTGTCGTGCATACCGCACGACAACAGCATGTTATTTGCATTATTATCACATTTTACTGAGATACACAACATGTAACGCGTACATAAAAAGTTGGCTCAACTTTTGTCGTGTCAGCACTGCTCTCCAAATTCAGCAGTGCGTCCTCATCAAGCTGGCTGCTTTAGCTGCTGTTCGTTGTTGTACTATCCATGAGAAAACCATCCGGAATATCCATATTGGGACCAAAACACACTTCTCGCCTTTTCATCTTTTCCTCTGCGGACAGTTTTTTTTTTGTTTTTTGTTTTTTTTTTTCCCCCTCTGCGGACAGTTCTTGGGCTGCACGCGCTATGACGGCATTTGTTTCACACATCGGGCGTGCATAGCCAGGTAGTGTCGACGTAAATCTACGATACCGGCCCAGCAACGCCTCAGTAAAGTGATAATAATGTCTGGTAATCAAATTATGGTGCATCAAATGTTAGATATGGTGCAATACTGGATATATTATTGGTAACTCTTGCAATAATTTGTTTACTGCATTAACATGGTGAGCTGAACTGCAATTTGGTATAGTAGCAAAATTAATTATTCTGGTCTCCACTTTTTTTTTTAAACTAAGGTGTTCATTCTTTGTTGAGTTATTGCATATTTTAGCACTCAGGTCAGCATTCAAGAATCAACTCATAGTATTTTGATAAACAGTTTAATTGCACTGAAAGATTAGTCAAACCCTGATAACTGATTGTATGTAAATGATTGACCTCATCACCACACGTGCCTCAACAAAATGATAAGATGGGGGCGATACAGTAAAGTTTAACATGGCAATTAGAGCAAAACTGAAAGACAAAAGTTTAAAAAAGCTTTGTTTTCAGTGAAAATAAGAATATAAAATGCGATATAATGTAAATGTTGAAACAAATAGTACATTGAATAATAATTTTATGTAATACTGATTGTGGATGTAGCCCAAACTTAAACTTAATCAGATAGGGTTCATAACCCATTTTGTAATGTGCTGGTCAAACCAAGTTAAGTTTCACATTTTCTAGTTAAGTTGATTGTTTCATCTCAAAAAAGGAAGAATTTGTTTTTTCCATTTTTTGCAGTACTCAAAACAAGATTTTGTTTACGCTGACCAACATTACAAAACACAAAATTCTTTAGTTCACTGTTACATAATAAAAAAAAGCAGATAATTTGTATTTTGACTCAGACATGCAGCCAGGTAAATGGTTACATATTTTGTGTGTGACTTACCTCTGTCAGTGCAGTATCCTCTTTAAAAGACAGTACATAGGCACTGGATGGAGATTTGTCTTTGTCCATGTCTGACACTGAGGAGGATGCTGGGTTTGTTAAAGTGTGAGGGCTTCCTTTCTGCTGCTGCTGTGACAGTCTGTGTGATCTTTACAGCTGTTTCCATCAGTGCAGCAGTTTATCACCTCTTTCTCGCTCTCTCTGTCTCTCTCTCTTGCTCCCAGGGCATTTGATTTGGGGCACATTGATTGTACGCCACACACGGAGGGAAGGCAATGTTTTAATGAATGGGGTCAATGTGAAAACGCCTTTACTCAGACTAGTTAACTGTCTTCTCAGTTTTCTGTTATCCCAGTCTCATTTAGTTTTTATCTTCATATTTTGACACATAAGTGACTTATCTGCAGCAGCACATTCAGGATTGGAGGAGCAGCCACACAAACTGCTCTAAAAGTCCTGTTGTGAAAACAAGTTACTGTTTGCAATTTGGGCAAATATGAAAGAATTGTGAACTTTATTAAAACCAGCAAACCCTGTCTTCTTTTTTCTGTAAAACTCAGAAATCCAAAAAGAATTTATTATGAATTGAAATTGTAGGATAATGTAAGTTGTAGTAATGTGAAATGAAAATGTTCCTCTTTATTTTAAGGAGGTAGGTGGTGTGTGACGGTGCTAGGTAACAGGAGGTAGTGATGACGTCCAGATGGGAGCTGTGAGTCTCCTCAGAGCTCCTGGAAGCTGATTGGATGAGTGATTTATTTAGATCAATGTCTTCACTCAGGGTTGTAATTGTGTTGTTGCTTTGTCCCTGAGTGCTGTGCTGTATTCAGGAGGGATTTTAGTGCAGTATGTGTGTGAATGACATTTTTAATTAAGTGTAAATGCTCAGTCGCTCATGCTAATTGCACAGTCAGATACATAAGTATTTGGACATGACAATTTTTAGCTCATCTGGGACCAATGGTCCGACGAGTAAAGCGTCCTTCTGATGTCCATCCAAACTTTATAGTAAATGCTTCTTCTCCTTCATTTCTTGATGATTTTGCCTTATATTATTTTGTTTTCTTCTTCAAAGCACTGTTCACAGTTCTTCCTTACAGAATTTGTAAATTTTAGGCAAAATATGGGGTTTTTGTGTAGAAAACTGTGAAATTCAACCAAAATAAGGCACAATCCCAAATTGCCTGATTAAACATTCACCAAAATAACATGCCCTTCAAGAAAATTTGTGCATTGTTGAAAGTTTTTGGAAGAGAACCTCAATTGTCAACAAAAATATCTACAGCAATGTGAAAATTACCATCACCAAAAACTGTTTGCATGCTGTTGTAATTGCTTCACCTGTTAGTTGAAGTTTCTTTAAAAAGTGTATTTACCCAATGGTGTAGTGGTGGTACAGGACACCCCCCCCCCCCCCAATTAGGAATACATGAACTGCAGATTAATTGCGATGTTTTGTGTAATGACTTTTGTAAAGGGATAACTGCATTTATTTCTATACATTCACTGTGAAAACACACTGAGTGGAGCAGCTGTGCGTGCACATCCTTTGTTGTGCACACTTTGTGCTCCATTTCAGTGATGTGGGGCTGCAGAGGTGCAGCTTTTCTGCATTGATTTCCTCAAAAGCCACATTGATAAATCTGCTGTGCTCCCTGTTGATCAAATCTCTGATCGAATCCAATCAGAATCAGCCCAGTAAAGGCATTTTTATTATTATTAGTCTAGGTCAGGGGTGCCTACACTTTGTCGGCTTGTGAGCTACTTTTAAAATGACGAAGTCAAAATGATCTACCTATATTATAAACATTAAACATACATTGGCTCATCAGTTAAACTTAGTGCAGGACTATAGTAAAACATAGTCCCAGAGTCATACCAACTTAAACATTTTAGTTGTTAGAATTATTATTGTAGTAATAATAATAATAATAATAATAATTATTATTATTATTATTATAAGTAGTAGCAGTAGTAGTATTTGGTAGTATGGGAAAAAAAATGTCTTCAAATGTGGACCTTTAATCTTTCCATCTGGATTCGTCCCTGGTTTGCCGTCTGAGCAGGAAGAATGAATAACGTGCATTTATGCAGAAAGCATGACCTAAATGACAGGTAAGAAGGTTTTATTAGCACTCTTTACATCATGTCGTCCTCAGAAAGAGACTTTAGGCACGTTGGGTTGGGCACGGTATTTGTTGTTGACGCATCAGTTTCAAGTTATTTTCAATTTATTTCATTTATAAAATCACAACAAAGTTGCCTGAAGGCACTTCACATGAGTAAGGTCTAACTATACCACCCTTACCTACCAACCCCTAGACAAGCACACAGGTGACAGTGGTAAGGGAAAAACTCCCTCTGATGATGTTGAGGAAGAAACCTCAAGCAGACCAGACTCAGAGGGGTGACCCACTGCTTTAGGCCATTCTAACAGTAACAAGGTTTTTACAAAGTTTTCACCAAATCTGAAGAAACAGGAAACAGAAAAACCAGGATAGCATTACAAACAAAATGCATTATAGAGATGAGCATGCATTCATTGGTGCCACAGGCAGGGAGTCACCCAGCACGCTTCGGTGCAGAGCCAGCATCCATCCATCACGTCATCATTGGGCCACAGCACAAGCTGTCCTCATTTCAAGAGTACATTCTAAAAGCAACACGTGCACAATGCATTCTCAATACATCCGTAATACTTCCGTGATAATCGCAGTGCGTCCAATCTGTTTCCTCAATACATGCTTTATACATCGTGATTGTTCATCATATATTCGCTATACATTATTAATATATCCGTAATTCATACTGAGAAATTTGTCATTCTTGGCCAATTTTGTTGTGGACGACAACGAACACCCGAAATTTGTATACTCAATTCATGCGCAATTAATCCTCTCCCCAGTGGGACAGGGCCTTAACACACATTTGTAAACAATATTTGAGAGAAATAGGTCTTTTGTGTATATAGAAAATGTTTTAGATGTTTGAGTTCAGCTCATGAAAAATGGGAGCAAAAACAAAGTGTTGGGTTTATATTTTTGTTCAGTACATATTTTAAAAGGGACATAAGAAAAATTAAAAATAAATCAAGTTCACAGCAGTCATGGAGCATCTGAGCATCATGTAGCATCTGAGGGGTGTGTGTGTGTGTCATGGGGATGGGGGGGTGAGTGGAGTATGTGGGTGTGAGTGTATTGAGGAGTCTGTGTGTCTGCTGTATGATTCTTTATGGTAGAGAGAGTCTTGACAGGCAGACCAATGCTTTGTGAGCAGACAGTGGACTAATTTGATGGTCTTTGATGGCTTAATTTCATGCCCTTTTGAATTTTCAGTCACTAGCCACTTTCTTAGGTAGTTTCTAGGGGTGGGCGTTGGTGTTTAACCGCTCGGGGCAGTCCCTCACTTGATGCTCTATCGAGCCACAAACAAAGCACGCTCCGCGGACCAGCCTCCTCTGTCTATCCGGTGGTCTAAATGTGGCCCTGCTCGTGTCCATAGCTTCATCAGCAGGGGGAGCTGTAACCACACGGAGCGTGGAGCGTGGGGAGGGCGGAGCTCGGTTGGAACCGGAAGGGAGAGGGACAGCGCATGCCCGGCCACGCCCTTCGTCTCGTTCCCGACGGTGTTCTTCTAACCGATTGTCTAATCGTATAACCAGATCAATAAGCCCGTCTAAATCCCGCTGTTCGTCCTTAGCGACCAGGTGCTCCTTCAGGACTAACGACAGTCCGTTTACGAAGGCGGCACGGAGGGCAGTGCTATTCCAGCCGGACCTCACCGCCGCGATGCGGAAGTCGACTGCATAAGCAGCTGCGCTCCGGCGCCCCTGTCTCATTGACAGCAGCACGGCTGAAGCGGTCTCTCCTCTATTTGGGTGATCGAACACTGTTCTGAACTCCCTCACAAACCCATCATATGTCTGAAGGAGCCGTGAATTTTGCTCCCAGAGCGCTGTAGCCCAAGCGCGTGCCTCACCGCGAAGCAGAGTTATAACATAAGCTATCTTGCTAGCATCAGTCGCGTACATGACGGGACGTTGTGCGAAGACGAGCGAACACTGCATAAGAAAGTCCGCGCACGTCTCCACACAACCCCCGTACGGCTCTGGAGGGCTTATGTATGCTTCAGGGGAAGGTGGGAGGGGTTGTTGAGCGACCTGTGGAATTTCAACGTTGCGCACAGGATCGACAGGAGGGAGAGCCGCAGCAGCGCCCTGAGGGCGCGCTTCCACCTGAGCGGCGAGAGCCTCCACCCTGCGGTTAAGGAGGACGTTCTGCTCGGTCATTAGATCCAACCGAGCCGTAAAGACGGTGAGGATTCGCTGCAACTCACCGATCATTCCTCCTGCAGACGCCTGTGCGCCCTGTTCTTCCATTGGCCGTTCAACAGCCGGTTGACGCCCCTCGGGGTCCATGACGTTGGCCGAGATATCCTGTTGTGAAAGTGTAGGAACACGGACCCACAACAGGGGCGCAAATGAACGGACAATGGAGGAAGTCAAATAACAACACTTTACTGTTGTGAAGAAGCACAACCAACACGGCGAATAACAATTGTAATCAAGTAGTCAATTCACAATAAATGTGTCACGTGGGCAGGCTCGAAGATAAGAGACGTCCGTCCAAAGCAGAACCGGAACCACACGATTTCCTCTGCCACCGAACCCCGGGAATACTGGAGCCGCCAAGTCCCGAACACCCAGGTGGCCACTGCCTCCGCTTGTCGGATCTGGTACTGCTGGCGAGGAACAAAAACAGTTAGATGTGGGTGCGCGTGCACCCAGCAACACGTATGGTGGGAAAACCACCTCCACCTCTCGTCGAAAAAGAAACAGAATATCTGTTGTCCAACACACACAAGCAATAGATATTCCTGTTAGTAACACAGTCAGCTGAGATCGTTACCTCCTTGGTAGAGCGATATCTCGGCAAAGAAGTGGAGATGACGTCTTGCAGATATACCGCTGTGGATCAGATGATTGGTAACAGCTGTCGTAGGTGACAGTTGTCACCCCGGCTGCTCCTGTGAGATGGCAGCGCCCTCTGGTGCCTGGAGCCCACACTCCAGGCAGGGTGCCCTCTGGTGGTGGTGGGCCAGCAGTACCTCCTCTTCAGCGGCCCACACAACACAGTTTCTGAAATTCTCAGACCAGCCCGTGTGACACTAACAAGCATGCCACATTCAAAGTCACTTAAATCCCCTTTCTTCCCCAGGTGTATCTAATAAAGTGGCCAGTGATTATAGATGTTGTTTGATTTACAGTAATTGGATTTGCTTCAGTGATTCAGTACTTCAGCCACCTGCAAAAAAATTTTAAACTGGCAAAGATTAAAAAAAAAAACTAAAATTTTAAAACGCCATATTTTTGTCATGGTGCTGGCCACTCATGCCCATTCCAACTAAACAACACTGTGCTGTCATTGTCCACTACAAACCTGTTTGTTCATGGCATGTTAATAAATTCCACACATTAAAGTTTGTAGCATCAAAAATGCTTAATAAAGCACATAGGGTTTGTTTGTTTTTTAACATCAGTGATGAATAACAATCCATATCCAGTGGTTTAAATGTTTGGAATCAAGTTTATTTGTGTTACTCCCCCAAATATGGAAGTTCCTCAGAGGTCTTGAGAATAATTTAAATTGAAAAGTATGATTGAAAGATCGCTCAAAATGAAGTTGGAAATTTAAGTTGCAGTGGATGAATCCTTGATATGAAGGTAAATTGTCTCATGCAGAAGTAAAATGACCAAAAGATCTTGAGGAGGTATTAAGAAGCCTGTGAAGAATTGGCTCAAAGACACTTTGAGCACATCATACGTTTATCAGTGCTAGATTGAAGCAGGATCTTCTGGTTTATAGTTTTCCAGTCATCATTCTCTTTTTTCTATTTATAGCTGATCCAACTCTATAATTAAAATAATTTCTCCTTTTTTGAAGTAATGGTGGAATTTTGACATTGTACCATATTTGTGTATTATTTGTTTGTCTCAGGTGATTCCTGACTGGAAAGACCAGGAGTGGGATGAGAAGAACCCAGAGTCGTATGCCGGAATCTTCCACTTTCGATTCTGGCAGTTTGGAAAGTGGGTGGACATAGTAATTGATGACCGTTTGCCCACTGCAAATGGAGAGCTTGTGTACTGCCACTCCAATGACAGCAATGAGTTCTGGAGTGCTCTGGTTGAGAAAGCGTACGCCAAGTAAGTACTTTCGTCATTCCACCATGATGTTCTTGCTTTTCCACCAAGATAGTGCTCATTTTCAAACCATTTTTTTGTTTTGTATATGGGTATACATTTTCCACATATTTGTATGGGAACAAGTGCAAAGGTGGAATAAAGCAACTGTCACAGTTTCCACGTCAGGGCTGTTTATTTTCACAAAACAGGAACCAAGCTCTAAATTCCCAAAGCAGCTTATTTTTGGTCCAAATGAATAATGGCTCCTAGTTATCTTTTAGAACTACAACAGAACTGAGTTAGTGAAGACAACAATGACAGGGAAGAATTTCAGTGGCCCCGCATAACAGACCAGAAAATTGACTTTTGCTGGAGAGGAGAACAGCATACAAATAATGTTTATGAGTGCAATGGTAAAAGTATTTACATAAGTTGAAAGATGGAATATTCCATTCAGTGAGGCGGAGCACATGGAGAAAATTCAAAAATTTGTTTTGTGTGTCACCAAAATTGATCCACATCAATTGAAATTTGACATAAAATTATCAATTGTTTCTTGTAGGAACATAAAGCTGACAGCAGGGGGCAGAGTAGGCTCCGTGTCAGTTCACTCTAACCAGCAGTGAGAGCTGCTGAGGTGCTCAGCACTATGTGTGGAAACACATCTGATTTTCTGAATCTGGCAAAAAAAAAAAAAAAAGACCTCCAGCCACAAAAGCTATGCCTATGAGTAAGTACTGCCGCTACTGGATTTAGCTTTCTCAATCATGGAAGCATTTTTATGAAAACCTAATGAAGCCATACCATATCATCGTTATCGCATACCATGCAATACAGCACAGCATATCTGGGGAAAACTGCAGAGTAAATTGAACAAAAATGCATAATAGTGACATCACTCATACAATGAGGCAAGTAATGAATGTCACATGACATACAATCCACCAATCAAATGACAACGATCTATTTAGGTGTATAATATTCCAATAATGAATGTTTATGAGTTCAATGGTACGAATATTTCATGAGGTGAAAGTAGGATCATACCATTCAATGAGTCGAAGCCGAATTTAATGGTTTGTTCCAGCTTTCACAGAATTAAATATTTGTTCCTTTGAAAGAATGTAAAACATTCATTATTTGTTTTATATAACGGCTAACATAGATCCTTGTCATTTGATATTTTATTAATTTATAAACAGAAAAGGGACTTACATTTTGGTGTTCCACTGGTGCTAAAGTTAGAATTGTGACATGTAGTCCAGTGATGCTGTGCACTGACTTCGGACTTCCATAAAAAAGAAAAGAAAAAAACAAAAAGACCTTGTGTAGTTCCTCAGTCCAGCCAAAAATCACATCAGCTTTTCATCTGAACAGTTCTTCATGCATCCAGATGGCTTACAGTGGAGTAGATTTGTGTGTGTGTGTGTGTGTGTGTGTGTGTGTGTGTGTGTGTGTGTGTGTGTGTGTGTGTGTGTTAGTTACAAGAATTACCAGCGTCAGATAGCTCAATCAAATCATGTCTCGGTAGAGTCGTTGTCCCCTGTGCGCACTTCGCCTCGTTGAATGGTGTGTTCGAGCTTTCACTGTTGCTAAAGTCCAACACAAACTTTAAATAGGAGTCCAAATTGTGACGTGTAGTCCAGTAATACTGTGCACTGACTTCGTACTTCCAAAAAAAAAAAGACTTCTTGCAACATACAACATGCGTGTGTGCACACACAAAACGAATCCACTCCGCTGTGAGCCGTCTGGGTGCATGAAGAGCTGTTATGATGAAAAGTTGGACAAATTTCTGACGCGATTTTTTCACTGAAGTGAGGAAAGCAGACGGCAGTCTGTACACAAAGTCAGTGTGCATCACGGACTACATCATTCACAATTGGTTTTTGCAAGTAGATTGACAACTATTTTGGACTCCTATTTAAAGTTTGTGTTGGACTGTTGACGTCAAAGCACCAGTGACGCACACCAAAATGTAAGTGCCTTTTCTGTTGTTTTGTCAGGATTCATAGGTGTGTAAGTCCCGTCCGCACCTGCGAAATGCTGAGCACACAATAATAGAGATGCTTTGATTTTGTGTATTCTCCTGTCCCGCTGGAGAAAACACTTCATTTAGGCCATTAATAAAGATGTTTGTTTCGTTGAAGCCCTGGCCTGGATGACTTTTGATGCACTGATCAGGAATAGTGTTAAAATGTGGTTGTTTTCTGTTTAAAAACAGTTTCATGTGACAGTTCAGTTACTGCATGGCATGCAGTAACTCGCTGTGCTTTGACACAGACAGACACAGACTCGTTGCTCCTGTTAAATTATTTAAGATGAAAGTAGCATGTGGACATGCATACTTTACACTAATCTCCTTTATTGACCGAGTCATCTTGTCACTTCTGTTCCCGCAGTGTTTATTTTTAGCCACCAGCTCCTGCCTGCAGCGAAGTTCTGACCTCTTGCTCCCGCAAGTTTTGAGTTGGCGGAACCCAGTCCCAATGCAGCCCTCTCCTACAATATACACTGAAAAAACAACCAACTTAATAAATTGTTTCAGTTTGTAACACCTGAATGAATTAAGTTCTTTGAAAGTAAGTTAGATCAACTCCAACTTACTAAATTAATTTCAAAGTGCTTAATTCATTCAGGTGTTAACAATTGAAACAGTTCACTTAAGTAGGTTCAACTATTATCTTTTTTCAGTGTACGAGGTCTATTAGAAAAGTATCCGACCTTATTATTTTTTTCAAAAACCATATGGATTTGAATCACGTGTGATTACATCAGACATGCTTGAACCCTCGTGGGCATGCGAGAGTTTTTTCACGCCTGTCGGTTACGTCATTCGCCTGTGGGCAGTCTTTGAGTGAGGAGTCGCCCACCCTCTCGTCGATTTTTTCATTGTTTAGGAATGGCTCAGAGACTGCTGCTTTGTTTGATCAAAATTTTTTCAAAACTGTAAGGCACAACTGAGTGGACACCATTCGATAAATTCAGCTGGTTTTCGGTAAACATTTTAACGGCTGATGAGAGATTTTGGTCTGGTAGCGTCGCCGTAAGGACGGCCCACGGCGCCTGACGGTGATCTGCGCTTCGAGGGGGCAGCGTCTCGCCGTTTCAAGTTGAAAACTTCCACATTTCAGGCTCTGTTGACCCAGGAAGTCGTCAGAGAACAGAGAACTTTCAGAAGAAGTCGGCATGAGGAGTTTATTCGGACATTCCATTGTTAATGGACATTTTGTAATGAAAGAACGTGCGGGCAGAGTTGCATGTCGGGCCGGACCCGACCGCGGGGGTCGCGACAGGAAGAACACCTCCATGTTGGAAACCTTAACGGGCAAGTTGGAACATGCCCAAGCTGTTAAACAATTTCTCAGTTACTCACTTGTTAAAAGCCATCAAAAGCCGCCTGAATTTTACAAATGGTTTTCAACACGGAGGTGTTTTTCCTGTCGCGGCGCACACAGATTCGCCGAGTCGTCACGGAAACGACTCGGCGAATTTGCGCACACGTCTTTCATTAAAAAATGTCCTTAAACAGTGGAATGTCCGCATAAAGTCCTCATGCCAGCCTCTTCTGAATCTTCTCTGTTCTCTCACGACGTCCTGGGTCAACAGAGCCTTAAATTAGGATGATTTCAGCTTGAAACAGGCCGACGACGGCGCCTGGAAGCGCTGCAGGACGTCCCGCTTCGTGGGAAGTCCTTACAGCAACAGAAACACCCCATAATTTCTCATCAGACGTTAAACTTTTCACCGAAAACCAGCTGAATTTCTTGAATAGCGTCCACTCGGATATTCCTCACAGGTCCAGAAAAAAGTTTGATAAAGCAACGCGCGCCGTCTCGAGCAGCGTGTGAAACAAAGGAATTCAGCCGAGAGGGCGGGACCACATCTCACTCAAGGCCTGCCCACAGGGAAATGATGTCACCGACACGCGTGAAAAAACTCACGCATGCGCACGAGGGTTCAAGCATGATTGGTGTAATCGCATGTCATTCAAATCCATATAGTTTTTTTTTTTTAATATAAAACTGCCGGTTAGTTTTTATAAGATATCTCATATGTGAACTTTAAAATGTAATAAACAGAAATTGGTTCAGTGAGTCATCAAACGAAGGTTCGTCTTTTCAGACTTCATCCCGCTCATGCTACCTGTCTGTGTCCTTGGATAAGACACATAGTCGATCTCTCAGTCCACCCAGCTGTAAATGGGTAATGGCCTTGGCCGGGTGAAGAAACCTGCAACAACACACTGTGTCCTGTTGGGGAGTCATCGACCCTCATCTACTGGATGCTGTGGAATATGGAGATGAGCACCAGTAGCAGAGAGCTTCACGGCCCAGTTCTTTTGTATATTTTGTCACAGATTTTCACACATATTGCCCATCATGTTGCTGACTGCTTGATTAAATGGGGATTCTATCAAATGACCACAGGACTCTTATTTTCCCGAACCTAAATGGAACCCTGTTCATTTACACGTGCAAAATCCTAATTTATATATTGCTGTATACATCACATTACCAACCACTGTCGTGTACAGTTCTTTGTAAATCAGACATAAAATGTTCACCAGCCCAACACGCAAAAGTTTGGAATGTCCATGTATTTTAGCACTTATAATATGGGATCTAAAATCAGGCCCTTCATTGTCTAAAGTGATTCCTCTCCTTCAGCTGCTCCCTTGTTTTCATTCAGCATCACCACAGCAGAACCATGTTGATTTAGCACAAATTTTACACCAGATGCCCTTCCTGATGCAACAATATTACATGGGCAATGGGCAGGTGTGGGTTTGAACAAGGAACCTTCCACACTGGAAACAAGTGCACTAACTACCTGGCCACCACCCCTGCTGTTCTGTTCATTGTCTAAACCTAGTTATTCCAGTTAAGGGTATTATTTTGTTGTGCACCCTGTTTCAAGCTTCAGTATGGAACATGATATGTACTGGAATGAGGTTTTGGGGAAAGCAGGGATTTTGGTCCACTCCTCCATACAGATTTTCTCCGGATATTTCAGGTTTCGAGTTTCAGCTCCCTCCAAAGATTTTCTTTTGGGTTCAGTGTCTGGAGACTGGCTAGGCCACTCCAGGACCTTTAACTGCTTCTTACGGCGTCACTCCTTAGTTGCCCTGGCTGTGTGTTTCGGGTCATTGTCATGTTCAGGGGTCTTACTGATTCAAGGATGTTGTTTGCCAAAATCTCACAATACATGACCCTATCCATCTGCCCTTCAATACGGTGCAGTCGTCCTGTCCTCTTTGCAGAGAGCACCCCCAAAAATGATGTTTCCACCTCCATGCTTCACTGGTGAGTCTGTGTTCTTGGGGTTGTTCTCATCCTCCAAACACAGCGAGTGGAGCTGATACCAAAGAACTCTATTTTGGTCTTATCTGACCACATGACATTCTCCCATGCCTGCTCTGGATCATCCAGATGGTCACTGGTGAACTTCAAACAGGTCTGGACATGAGCTGTGTGAGCAGGGGGGCCTTGCTACCCTGCAAGATTTTAAACCATGACACCGTCATGTGTTACTAATGTAATCTTTGTGACTGTGGTCCCAGCTCTCTTCAGGTCATTGACCAGGTTCTCCTGTGTAGTTCTGGACTTTCTCAGAATCACCCTTACCCCACGAGGCGAGCTCTTGCATGGAGCCCCAGACCGAGGAAGATTTACAGTCATCGTGTGTTTCTTCCACTTTCTAATAATTACACTAACAGTTGTTGCTTTCTCACCAAGCTGCTTGCCTGTTGTCCTGTAGTCCATCCCAGCCTTGTGCAGGTCTACAGTTTTGTCCCTGGTGTCCTTAGACAGCTCTTTGGTCTTGGCCATGGTGGATAGGTTGGGCTGTGATTGATTGTGTGGACAAGTGTCTTTTTACAGGTAACAAGTTCAGACAGATGCAATTAATACAGGTAAAGAGTGCAGAATAGGAGGACTTCTTAAAGATAAACTAACAGGTCTGTGAGAGACAGAATTCTTGCTGGTTGGTAGGCGATCAAATACTTATTTCATGCAATAAAATGCAAATTAATTATTTAAATATCATACACTGTGATTTTCTGGATTTTTTTTTTAGATTCTGTCTCTCGCAGTTGAATTGTACCTATGAAAAAATTACAGACCTCTCCATTCTTTGTAGGAGGGAAAACTATGGGGTTAAAATTGTCTCATTAATATTTGTAAAAAATGCACGCAAGGTGATCTACAAATAATCATTGATTTGCAAATGTGTTGAGATATCCACAAATGCAAATTTCATATTTGTAACTTGTAAATTGGTCTTTGCAAATATTTTGTATTTGCAAATATGAAACTTAATTTGTAAAAAAAAAAAAAAAAAAAAAAAAAATTGCATTTGTAAAACTGGAAATTGTATTTGTGAATTGAGTTTCAGCATTTGTGGATCACCAATTACACGCATTCATCGCTTTCCTCTGTGGCGTAATTTTGAGACATTCTTTTCGCAAAATCCACACAGATTCACAAACAAATGCCTACTGATTCGCAAATACACACTCACGCACACTGGATATCCACTAGATGGCAGTGTGGTTCCATTCATTGATGTGGCAAACTGAAACTATATGCTCCCGGATGAGAGAAGACCGACATTTCAGAATAAATCATTTCACTTTACCGTAATGGAGGCGTCTGATGGATGGGTATGTATATGGTGATATTGTCTGCAAGGTCGATTATTCTTTAAAATTTTGATGCGTCCGCGGATTTCATCATGGGGAGGGGGGCGGGGGTGGTCCATTACGTTAATGTGAAATGATTTATTCTGAAATGTCGGTCTTCTCTCATCTGGGAGCATATAGTTTCAGTTTGCCACATCAATGAATGGAACCACACTGCCATCTAGAGGATATCCAGTGTGCGTGAGTGTATTTGCGAATCAGTAGGCATTTGTTTGTGGATCTGTGTGGATTTTGTGAAAAGAATGTCTCAAAATTACATCACAGAGGAAAGCAATGAATGCGTGTAATTGGTGATCCACAAATGCTGAAACTCAATTCACAAATACAATTTCCAGTTTTACAAATGTAATTTTTTATATTTTTTTACAAATTTAAGTTTTATATTTGCAAATACATTATTTGCAAAGACCAATTTACAAGTTACAAATATGAAATTTGCATTTGTGGATATCTCAACACATTTGCAAATCAATGATTATTTGTAGATCACCCTGCGTGCATTTACAAATATTAATGAGACAATTTTAACCCCATAGAAAACTTGCAAAATAGACAGTGGATCAAATAGTTATTTGCCTCACTGTATATGTGTCACTGACTGTATCTATTTGTAATTAGTACCAGTAGATTCCTTGCCCCAGAAAATGTACATTTAGCCACATGTGTGTGTAAGTACTTCACAAATCCACAGCAACATCTGGGGAATGCGGATGAAAGAAGTAAGTTATGATATAGCTCAATGTTTCGTGTGACTTGACTGCCATCTTCTGGTCAAAAGAATGCACGGCAAGAGTTTGTGACAAGATGGCAGTCACTTTTTTTTCTGTGTTAACGGTCTTGTCCCAAACTCTCCCAATCAGCAAACAGCTCTCCAATACCACAAACTTAAATGTGTGTTTCAGTTTGTTTGTGTCATAATCTTTAATTTACCAACCAGAGTTAAACCACATCTGAGATCCCACTGGGTGTGACTTAACAGATGAAGTTTCACCCCCCTTACCAAAAAATAGTACTGATAAGTATATAAAAAGTAAACTGGAAGTATACTTGAAACATACTTGTATGTACTACTTTTTGGTAAGGGCCATTGTGAAACTTGTATCACCATCTCTTGGTGACATTACATACACAGCTTCATTGGGAACCTCTTTATGGGCTCAGCAAACACAATGAAGTTACAGTACTGATAGCAGATGTAACAGGACATACTGTTTTACCATTTTACAGTTACTTTGTGTGTGTGTGTGTGTGTGTGTGTGTGTGTGTGTGTGTGTGTGTGTTTGTTTTCAGGCTGTATGGGTGTTATGAAGCATTGGATGGGGGCAACACATCGGATGCCCTTGTGGATTTTACTGGTGGTGTGTCAGAGCAAATGGACCTTACAGAGGATGGATACAAAGAAGATGAAGACAAAAGGAATGAGCTGTTTGAGAGAGTACTTAAAGTCCACAACAGAGGAGGCCTCATCAGCTGTTCAATTAAGGTGAGCAGAGGACCGGCACACTCTGGACAGATGATTTAATGTCGAATGGCTGATAAGTACTGTGTTGTTGCTGCAGGCAACCAGTGCAGCAGAGATGGAGGCCAAGCTTGCCTGTGGATTGGTAAAAGGTCACGCCTATGCAGTGACAGATGTCCGACGAGTGAGGCTGGGACACGGCCTTCTGGCCTACTTCAGGTCTGACAAGCTCACCATGATTCGCCTGAGAAACCCGTGGGGGGAGAGAGAATGGAGTGGACCCTGGAGTGATAGGTAAGGAAAAGAAGGGGTAGATACTTTGAACTTGGATCAAGGCTGTGATACGAGACATTGCACTGATACACTTAGATTTCATGGATGAGCAGTCAAGATCTTCTGAAGCTCACGCAAACAATGACAGATGGAAATGGTGACAAGTGGACCAAGGATTTACCATGCAGTACCACAGTGTTTGTATTGTTTTAAATAAATGAAGTCCAAGACATATTCAGTGATTCATGTGTTCATCCCCTGACTTGTTCAAAAGAAAACTGGCTGTAAAAGTGCTGATTGTTCATTATCCTTAAAAATTATTCTAATGGGGGTGATGCTCACTTTTTTCATAAACTTTCACCCATTCTGTTTACTACGGGAGTTCTCCTCGTATGTGCTGGTCGGTGTTTACATCCCACTTCAGGTGTGCGGAATGGAGGCGCTACAGCAGCTCACTGACCAGATCACAGATGTGGAGAGGAAGTATCCAGACTCCCCGCTCATGATTCTAGGGGATTTTAACAGAGCAAATCTCAGCCACAGACTCCATCAGTACAGACAGCACATCACCTCTCCCACCAGGGATGCAAACATTCTTAACCACTGCTACATCACAATAAAAAAAAAAACTCCTATCACTCTGTTCCCTGTGCAGCTTTGGGGCTCTCTGATCATTGTCTGATCCACCTCATTCCTACCTCACACACACACACTCATCTTCAACCGCTTAGTCCAATTAAGGGTCGCAGGGGGCTGGATCCCAGCAGTCATAGAGCATGAGGCGGGGTACACCCTGGATAGGATGCCAGTCTGTCGCATTTTTTCCTACCTACAGGCAAAAACTTAAATCTGCAAAGGCAGATTTAAGTTGAAGATTGAAGACAGATTGAAGAAGATTTAAGCAGATTGAAGACAGTAAAGAAGTGGACAGATGAGTCAACACTGTAGAGCCGAACAAGTCAGCAGAACTCAAAAATATTGAGGCAATCAATTCCCACTAAATTTTTGAGTTCATAAACTTAAAAGTCAATTTTTCCCAGAATTTAAAAGTTTTGATTATATGCTACTTGTACCTCATGATTACAATGAAATTAAAGTGTTCATTAACTAAAAGTAAGTACCTTCGGCTGCTCCCTTGTTTTTTACTCGGGGTTGCCACAGTAGATATGAGGTGGATCATGTTGAGCTGGCACAAGTTTTACAACAGATGCCCTTCCTGACGCAACGCCACATTATACAGAGAATTGTGGCAGGGGTGGGAATGGGGAACCTTCTGCACTGAAACCAAACGCACTAACCACTTCATCACCACCCCTGCTAAAGTGTTCATTAAGTCAACTCAAATATTTAAATATACTTATATATAATTACTTAATTCTTTTAAGTTGTACTTCAGTTATGCTTTGAAGTTTTGCTTACTTAATATGCAATTAGATGTTTAGTTTCTTAAAATGTTGGGTTTACACTACTTCATCTTTTTAATTAATTTGAACATTCAGGTTTACAGTGAAGGCAGGTGCTACAGGCCTGTTTTGACTGCACAGATTGGAGCGTCTTTGAAGCTGTATCCACAGACATTCTTGGAATTTCTGACACTGTGACATCTTACATCAGTTTTTGTGAGCACTTGTGTGTGCAGACCAAACCTTTCTGCACATACAGCAACAATAAACCTTGAATTATTAGGAAACTAAGGCAACTCCGCCAGGCCAAGGACGAGGCCTACAGAAGTGGGGACAGGCTCCTGTACAAGAAGGCCAGGAATACACTGACAATGGTGCCTTGACACTTACACGACTTTGATCCGCGTACTTGCACGCACATCGCTGTGATGATCCCCCCCCCCCCCCCCCCCCGCTGTGTTCTGTGCTCCCAGCTCAGCTGGACGCTGCGCTTTGTTCCACTGGATGCCCCGCATTGTGTGCTGGGTGCTGAGTATATAAAATAATTATTTTGTAGCGGATTAACCATTTTTCTGAAATTTGGCTGTTAAAAACACATCTAATCATTTCCAGAATCACAGAGGACCGCTCCAGCAGCAGCTTTTATTTCTCTCTCTCGTGCGCTGAATGAGGTGGAGAAAGCATCTAACAAGGTAATTATTTGTCATGTTTATATTGTAATGGCTTGGCAAAACAGTTGCATGTTCATCCCTTCTTGTTGCTGTAAAATTACATTTATGATAGATTTAATATCTCGTTATAATTGTTCAGACGAGCTGTGTCGCACCAAAATCATAACAATTAAGATGTAGGCTGTTAGTGACCATCCGATGATACATCGGGATTACTTTGTGCACTTCCGTGACCGGTTTCAAAGTATATGGCATTCACAACAAACAGCTACATAGATATCGAAAAACAAAATTCTTGTGAGTACTCTGGTGTTTCCGACAAGTGACGTCATGACTAGAAGCGTCCCAGCATGTGCTTCGATGGAATGTAGCTGATAATGCTAAGAATGGAGGCACAGGTTAATTCCAAAGCTTATATAAGCGTGATGTCGTGTTATGATGACTCATTTCAAGTGATAACTGTTAATTTTGTTGCAGTCACGGTAAAAGCTGCGGCTCTGAGAAAGTTGATGTGTACATGCAGCCACGAGTCATAAACACAGCCTGCCTGCCACTAACCATCTCTGCTCCAGGATCAATAAAATAAAAAATACATCTGCTGCCGGGGAAGAACGCGCGTCTCGTCAGCTGCACAGCACACACACACACACACACACAAACAGCAAGGTTCGCAGCACACATACACACACATTCCAGCTCGAAATTCACACGCTCTCAAAGTTGAAAAAAAAAATAGAACTCTAGCCACAAAACACAAAAGGGGTAAAATGCTGAACATGCCAGACTCACCGTTGTGTTATGGATTAATTTCCAAATGTAAACTCCACGCGATCAAAGAAACGAACGCGCACATGTGTGTGAGATCGCCGTGGCTGCAGCTTTGCCTCTCTCTCGATTATGGCACGTAAAATAACGTCCATGAACTCCTGGAAATAATGTATTTTGACGATAACCTGCGTCCATGTCCACAGCTTCAGTAAACCAGCATCCACACAAACAGTACGTCACCACACTTTAAGCTCCAAAATCTGACACACTGAAAAAGTTAAGCATTTCCGGGTGAAGCATGTCGTCTCTTCTCTGTAAATCCGAGCCATTGCGTTTGAACAGCAGCTCAGAAACTTTGTTTTTGGGTGGAGCGGCTTCATTTCCCTCTGTCTGTCAGTCATTGGGATGTTTCTGTTTAGCTAATAAGGACATCACACACTGAAAAATTCCGAGGATTGCCGAGTGAAACGTTTTCCGGAAATGCACCTGCTAACGCTCAGAGTGAGAGGAATAAAATACATCAGAAATCACTAATTATTACCACGTGTGCAGAGACACTTACAATTATTAGTACTTTCATGTTGTCTTACTAACTGGGATGTTAAAAAAATGCGAGCCGTCCTTTAAATCTGTCATAAACATACAGTACTTTTACAGCTGCACACAAGAAGGAAAGAACATGCACCTGTTTTACCAAGCCATGACAATGTAAACATGACAAATAATTACCTTTTTAGACGGCTCCAAATGCTTTCTCCAACTCGTTCAGCACAAACGGCTCCAGCTGGAGCCATTTCCTCTGTGATTCAGGAAGCGATTAGAGCCGTTTTCAGCAGCCAACTTGCAAAGAAAATTATTAATCCGCTACAAAATAATAATTTTATATATGCAGTGTCCAGCGCACAGCACATGGCAGCCAGTGGAACAAAGCACGGCGTCCAACTGGGAACACGGTGGGATCGTCACGACGATGTACGTGCAAGTGCGCGGATCAAAGTCATGCAAGTGTCAGGGCACCTTCTAGTGGGCTGAAAAAACAATTCTCAGCCAATGACCCTGTGACAGTGTGGAGAGGTCGTCAACATGCCACCAACTACAGCAGACCATCCCCCCAACCTTTGGAGAACCCCTGATTGGCTGAGGAGCTGAGCCTGTTTTACACCAGGTTTGAAAGAGACCCTACACACCCTTGACCCACCCCAACATCAATGGACTACCTGCTCTCCTGGACACCTCTCTTCCCCTCCCCTCTGCAACCCCACCTGTACTAACAATCTGTGAAGAGGATGTATGCCAGCAGTTTTGCAGACAAAAGATCAAGAAGGCTCCAAGAACTGATGGTGTGTCTCCCTCAAGTCTGACAACCTGTGCTGACCAGCTAGCCCCCATCTTCACCCGGATTTTCAATAGATCTCTGGAGCTGTGTGAGATCCCCTCCTGCTTCAAATGCTCCACTACTGTCCCAGTCCCAAAGAAACCCTCCAGAACAGTACTAAATGACTACAGGCCTGCCACCCTGACATCTGTAGTCATTAAGTCTTTTGAATATCTGGTGTTTGTCTGTTTCTCCTTTGCACGTTTTATTTGCACATTTTATTTCCACATTTTTATTGTGAATTATTTAGTGTCTCATGTTTATTTATACATTGCTTGCACAGAGAGAGTACAGTTCAAACCGGAGTCAAATTCCTTGTATTCTTTGAAGATACTTGGCGAGTAAAGATTTTGATTCTGATTCTCAAGTGGTTAAAGGGGTGAGTTTGTGACCAGCGGGCCTGTGTGTGAGGTCCTTAATCTCCAAGTTGCTCCCGGTGTGTAGTGTGCACCTTGCGTGGCAGCACCCTGACATCAGTTTGGGTGGATGTGAGGCATCGGCACTTTGACCATGAAAGCACTATATAAATGCAGTCCATTTACCATTTATAGTTAATTTATTCAATTACTTAGATTTCTGAAAATGAAGGACTGCATATAAAAAATTGCTCAAATTCCTAAATGGTTAATGCAGCATTTTTGTTAAACCCCTTGAATTAAAGCTAAATATTTACATTACAAGCACATCCTGATTGTTTCATTCCAACTCCATTGCGTACTGAGGCAAATTTACAAAATTATCACTCTATGAATTTGTGTGTGTGTGTGTGTGTGTGTGTGTGTGTGTGTGTGTGTGTGTGTGTGTGTGTGTGTGTGTGTGTGTGTGTGTGTGTGTGTGTGTGTGTGTGTGTGTGGTGTCTTATCACCCACTCTTTGCTGTTCAGGAAAACAATTAGCATGTGTGCAGAGATAATACGGTTTATCAGCATCTTAAAATACTGATTAAAATGAATTCTGTTTGCAGATGTTTGACTGATCATTAACCTTTTCCTTTTGTTTGCAGCTCTGATGAGTGGAATAAGGTCAGTAAGAGTGAGAGGGAGAAGATTGGTGTCACTGTGCAGGACGATGGAGAGTTTTGGTGAGTTTTGCTGCACTGCTGCCACCAGGTGGCCCACGGTGTACCTAATGGGGATCTTTTGGTGCTTCAGTTGTGAACATGGGATTTGTAAATCATCTCTGCAGGACTGATTTTGACTTAAAGTTCAATGAATATATTTGTAGATTATTCACTGCTGTACCCAGGCAGACAGCTGCCTATACCATAACCATCTATTTGCTGCAACTAGGTGAAACTTGACCATCAGCATTGGAATCTGTAACCATTTGAGTCCTCAACACTGCGCCTGTGTTTCTCTTTTCATGATCAGCCACCTGCTCCCTGGATCATGACCACAGAAACAGATCACAAGCTAATGCAGTAGCTGACGTTCTTTCACAATGCAAGTAAAACATCTGAGTCTCCAGAAGTAACTCTTCATTTGACACAAAGTCATTCCAGCAGTATCCAAGGATCCTCTGACAGGACTTGGTGCGAAAGACATCCCATTGTCACTTTAGGTCACTGTTTACCATCGAGGTCTCACAACTGTACAGTAAGATGGGAAACACCAGGACCCCAAAACTTGGACCTTTGTCTTGGACCTACAAAGGTATAATCATCACCAAACTCACTTTGTTGTTCAATCAAGATCTCAAAACACTTATTTTCAATATATGTGTATTTCTGTGTCACACACTCTACTTGTGTAAAGTGTTATTAATATATAAAAACAGGAATTCATATACAAGGGTCATTTGAAGGGTTCTGCCTCCAAAGTGACTGTCAGTAACAAGCAGGACATGAATGTGAAACTGGTATCAGAATAATCCTTTAATTATTGACTCTCGCTACACCAAACGGTTTTTGCGTGTGAGTTCAGGTATGTGCAGAATCACCTTCAACGCAACACGTGCATAGCAATCCGTACAAAATGGCACCATATAAGGACGTGTGTTTGAAACTACGTGCAGTTACTGAATTCCTCACGGTGGAGGGTTGTGCAAGTGGACATTTATTGACAAACGTGTGTTGTCTATGGTGCTGCCTTTGTCAGGAGTCAGGAGGTCGGCAAGAAGTTGGAAGGGCGAAAATCCAGCCATGATGAATTTGTGTGACCAGGCCCACAGCAGGTACCCCATAATAGCCACAGATGGACAGCATTAAGTGCGGGTGTAATGGCAACACTGTGTCACCTCAGACTGATATGTAGACACTTTGCAAAAGCTGCGTGTACACTTGAAGTGGGTTCGTCCTGTAAAAGGCGCAATTCTTCAGCATGACAGTGCTCATCCACACACAAATCGACAAACACAGGATGCATCGCAGCGGCGGAAATCTTACCTCGCGCCCTCCGACTTATTTGTTTTTCCAAACTGAAAGAACATCTGAAATTACACCATTGCACTAATGATGCAGAAGTGCAAGCAGCTGTGTGTTGCTGGTGCCAAGAGAAGACGCCCCGTTTCTTCACTGATGGGATGCAAAAACTTGTCCAACATTGACCTAAGTGTGTGGAAAAGGAAGGTGACTACATGGGAAAGTATCAACATTCTCTGATAGAGAATACTCCAAGCTTTAAGCAGATATGTGATTCATAGGAGTATCTTGCTTGTTACTGAAATAACCGCACAGGAGGCAGAACTTTTTAGTCAACCCGTGTACATTTAATTTAAGTTGTGGCGGACACAAGGTTTTGGTGCAGAGAACATGTCCAGTATGAAATCGTATTAAGGTGAGTGATGAAGGCACGAACGGCTGGGGGCCATTTTAATGTCCCACGTTCAGAGGGTAGAGGACAGTGGCAGCACCTGAAACATTTCTCAGGAGGGTCAGTTTTTCTGACAATGATTAAGGAGACCCATAAAGTAAATACATTAAGCAACACAATTGTATCAATTTATTAGCTGATTAACTCATACAGCAATACCAAAAAAATTAGTGGTCCCACAATAAATTAACCCACTTATTCACACTGGGATCAACTGGGGACTAAGGACCTTGCCCAAGGGCCCTTAGTGATGGAAAAGCACTGTATAGATTTGTGTGTGTGATATTTTCAGGTAAAATGAGATGATTTGGGTTATTTCTGGTACATATGTCACAGAGGCGTTAAACAAGCTGTGACATAGATTAATCTTAAATCAGCAGAATATCTGTGAAAACACAGAATTGTGGGACTTTGGAGATGTTTTGTGAAAGGTGATTTTGCACAATATGACCCCTTTAATAATTATTTTATTGGCTTCAAGACCATTTCATTTTTAAATCTGTCCATTGAACATTAAATTTGGATGAAATTCATCAAGAAGCAATCATTTTTAAAGTGTTTAAAGCCTGTCAGAGATCAGTGTGGCTGTTAATTAATGATCATTGAAGCCAAACGTGTCGGTAAACAAACAAACTCCCGCTTTTGAGATAAAACAATGACAATTATTACAGTAAGTTGACTTCGGTTTGAAAAGTATTCAGCGTCCTTTACCTGCATGTCTCGCTAAGCAGGAGGAAACATTAAGGAGGCTGTTTTAACCACATATGTAAACTAACCTGTGCACTGTGACTGTACTGAGATTTTCTTGCTGCAATTTTAAAAAATTAAATGCTTCTGATCTGGTGTTGATAAACATGCAAAAAAAAAGTGTTGAAAGGCACAGACCTCTAACCCAGTTATTGCTCTCAAAAACACTTTATCTACAGACCAAGTCAGTCAGTCACATCGAAACAAAACGGAGCAAAGTGTGATTACTCATGATGTTAATAAATGAACGCATTATAGGTGCTATAATTAATTAATGTAAATTAACGTGTTGGTTTTTTTTTCAGTCATAATAACAAAATAAAATAAATGATAATAACAAATGGTTTGTGTGACGGTAACGCACCCTCCGGCGGAAACGTCCAGCTGAGTGGAAAAAACCTCCGGCCATCTCGATAAATCCAAGTCGATAAATCCAAGTCAATAAATCCACTAATTGCAAGCTCGTAAGCGTCGGACTCTGAGCTTGTCAGGGGCAGTGTTGCCACAGTTACTTTGAAAAAGTAATCCAATTACTGATTACTGATTACTCCTTGAAAAAGTAATCCAATTACTGATTACTGATTACTCCTTGAAAAAGTAACTTAGTTACTTTACTGATTACTCAATTGTAAAAGTAACTAAGTTAGATTACTAATTACTTTTTTAGTTACTTTTCCCAGCTGCCGACAACAACCCTCTGCCACCTCAACATGACAATGATACCTGTTTTGCCAAAACTCACTTTATAGTCACTCTTTCTTGATTTCAATGAAAATAAATACTTGTTTTATAAAAAGTAAAATAAAGACCTCTCTCTTGACCTCATATTTAACTGTTGACAGCACTGTAACAGTAAAACTTGCAATTTCGAACCTACATTGTTTATAAATGTAACTATTAAATTCTAACATTTTTCTAACATTTAAATTCTCTCTAAACATTTTACTTGTTGAAATTATTATTATTTTAAGCAATAGTAGTTGTAGTAAAAAACTGCTTCAAAACTGGACCTTTAATCTAGGGGTGTTGTGAGGGGGGCACATCCTTGCCCCACGCCCCCATTCCATCTGGATTCGCCCCTACTTTGGCGTTTGAGCACAAAGAATGGATAACATTTATTTATGCAGAAAACAGGACCAGATTTACAGGTAAGAAAGTTTTATTGCGTTTTCACATCATGTGGTCCTCAGAAAGAGAGTTTAGGTGCATTTGAGTGGAAAATAGTGTTAGTTGTTGACGCGTCGCGGAGGATCAGCTGTTTTTAACGAGACGATACGGAGCGGCTCAGCTCAGAATTCTAAATAAAGGAGAAAAAAAGTATAAAAATGTCTTTGTAAAGCTCAGTGCAGGTGTGCTGATCACCGCGCTTTAAGAGGTGAGGACGAGTCGAGCAGCTGCAAAAAACTGTGGATGAAAAGTTCACAGCTCGCTTAAAGTGTGCAGTTCAGTCGAACCCCGACCCCCTGCCCACAGACCAAGTTTAATGCTGCTATCGACCCACAATGCAAAAATAATAGTAACGCACAGTGACATGGAGAAGTAACTTTAATCTGATTACTGATTTAGAAAGATTAACGCGTTAGATTACTCGTTACTAAAAAAAAGTGGTCAGATTAGAGTAACGCGTTACCGGCATCACTGGTCAGGGGTTTTGAACGCAACATTGATGGACACCACAACCCACACTTCTCACATTTGCATATCGTCACCTTCCTAAAATAATGGCCTAAGTCATGACTTAGGCCATTATTTTAGGAAGATGACGATATGATGTAAACATGTAATGACAGGGACTAGAAGGAGAGAGCATATCTCACCCATATTGGCCTCTCTTCATTGGCTTCCTGTTAATTCTAGAATAGAATTTAAAATTCTTCTTCTTACTTATAAGGTTTTGAATAATCAGATCCCATCTTATCTTAGGGACCTCATAGTACCATATCACCCCAATAGAGCGCTTCGCTCTCAGACTGCAGGCTTACTTGTAGTTCCTAGGGTTTGTAAGAGTAGAATGGGAGGCAGAGCCTTCAGCTTTCAGGCTCCTCTCCTGTGGAACCAGCTCCCAATTCGAATCAGGGAGACAGACACCCTCTCTACTTTTAAGATTAGGCTTAAAACTTTCCTTTTTGCTAAAGCTTATAGTTAGGGCTGGATCAGGTGACCCTGAACCATCCCTTAGTTATGCTGCTATAGACTTAGACTGCTGGGGGGGTTCCCATGATGCACTGAGTGTTTCTTTCTCTTTTTGCTCTGTATGCACCACTCTGCATTTAATCATTAGTGATCGATCTCTGCTCCCCTCCACAGCATGTCTTTTTCCTGGTTGTCTCCCTCAGCCCCAACCAGTCCCAGCAGAAGACTGCCCCTCCCTGAGCCTGGTTCTGCTGGAGGTTTCTTCCTGTTAAAAGGGAGTTTTTCCTTCCCACTGTCGCCAAGTGCTTGCTCACAGGGGGTCGTTTTGACCGTTGGGGTTTTTACGTAATTAATGTATGGCCTTGCCTTACAATATAAAGCGCCTTGGGGCAACTGTTTGTTGTGATTTGGTGCTATATAAATAAAATTGATTGATTGATTAATGTGCTGTGCACATCCACAACCCATAAAGATTACACTGAAAGCTCTGTTTTTTGAAAAATATTTATTTTACATCAGAGTGTGGAAGAGATGTGGTGGAGCGATTTTCAGTCTGACCGAAATTGCACCAGAATGGGTGGACCTGATTGGATGGTGACATTCAGAGGCAGGTCACACAGTTTGGAAGACTGATAACCACTGCAACTGGGGTAGATAGAAAAAAAAATCCCTTCTTTTCCCATTTGGCAGTGTGTCGCCCAAATCGGCCCGATGAACAAGCTGCCCCTCGTTGAAGACAATAATATAAAAATAGAAAACAGCATCTCAAAATGTTTTTTCTTGGATAAAATAGGTTGTGATTATTTTCTGAGGCTTTACTCATCAGTTAATCACTTCAAATTTAAGTATGTGATCACAAATTATTTTGGTCTTTATTTCTGGCTCTCCAGGATGAACTTTGATGACTTCATCGCCAACTTCACAGACCTCATCCTGTGTCGCCTTATCAACACATCCTACCTGAGTTTGCATAAGACCTGGGAGGAATCTGTGATGCTGGGGTCCTGGCATCGTCATGACGACCCGCTTCTCAATCGTACAGGGGGCTGCACCAACAACAAGCACTCTTTCCTCCAGAACCCACAGGTGTGTGTGTGTGTGTGTGTGTGTGTGTGTGCATGAGACCTGAGAGGTGCTGGAACTGTGATACAAAATGTCTTATGCTAATAAACTTGACTAAATTTGGCATGCAGAAATATTGTAGTAATAAGTCAAGTGAATGTGAATACACAGCGCTGAAGGCTCTCCACTATGTCCTGTGCACAGTTTTGATCACCCTGATGAGAGTGACGGCACTGACATGAATTTGTCACAAATACTTTTGAAAGGTGGTTTGTTAGTCCTTAGAACAAACGTTCACAGGAATTATGCCATCAAGATTCGTGCACAATGCGCTATATGCTATGTGCGTTGCACCATCACGATTTTTCTGAAAAACCCTTAAATGAACTTTTGTGAAAATTAGAAACAAAAATGAAAATAAAAATAAAAAAGTTTGTGTACAGAAATGTATACAGAATTGACTGGTTTTACAGGTTCTTCTTTCAAGTTAAAGTGTCTTTTTTGCCTCATTTCTGAATAAGAATTATGTAATTGAACTAAAGTGTTTAGCAAAAACACTATAAAACACTCAGCTGTCCATATGAGAACGCTCGAAGGACGAGATCAGTCGTTGCACCTCTGTGGAGTTACACACTTTACTTCCCCACTTTATTTTTCTGCTTGTGGGAAAGAAAAACATTCTCACCCAAAATGTGTTCTGTCACATCAGTAAGCCTCAACAGTCCAAACTATCTAAGACTTTTAGGCCGAACGTATTTATTGTGTGTGAGAGTGGCTGTCGTTTGTGTTTGCAGTATGTGATTGACGTGAAGAAGCCAGAGGACGAAGTGCTGATCTGTCTGCAGCAGAAGGACCGCCGAGCCACACTGAGAGGGGGCCGTGGAGAAAACCTGGCCATCGGCTTTGACATACACAGAGTGAGTCACTTTGAAAATGGAAAGGCTTTGTGCACGAGCGTGACAACGGAGTGCCGTTAACTCTACATGTCTGTGTTCAGGTGGAGTTAAACAGGATCTATCGTATGCACATCACCCAGCAGAAGGTCGGCGGCAGCACCTACATCAACTCCAGGTCTGTGTTCGTACGCATCGACCTGAAAGAGGGGCGCTACGTCATCATACCCACGACCTTTGACCCTGGCCTGGAGGGGGATTTTCTGCTCCGCATCTTCACTGATGTGCCGTCTGACTGCAAGTATGGAGGGAAAGTTGACATCAGATTTCTTGGGTTTATGTGCGAGTCTTTTTGCTTTTTGTCAGAAGCTGTTCATTTAAATACAGCTGGCCTAGAGAGGTGGGCCGGTGACCAGAGAGTCCTCTGTTCAATTCCTAGATCAAAAAGTAAAAGTCACTGAGGTGACATTAATCCTCAGTGTTCACCTTGTATGGCAGCACACTGTCAATTTAATTTATTTTCATTTATATAGCGCCAAATCACAACAAAGCTGCCTCAAGGCGCTTCACACAAGTAAGGTCTAACCTTACCAACCCCTAGAGCAAGCACACAGGTGACAGTGGTAAGGAAAAGCTCCATCTGTCAATGTGAGGCATCATTATAAAGCACTGTGAACATCAGCATCAGATGGGAAAGTGCTACATGAATTAGAGCTGTGTATTGGAAAGGATCATTTCAACCATATTGTAATACAGTTGAAGGTTCCCAATTCAAGAACATCCCTGCCCATTCTCCATGTAATCTGGATTTACATCAGGAAGGGCATCCGGTGTAAAACTTGTGCCAAATTAACCTGCAGATCCACCTCAGATTTGCTGTGGCAACCCTGAGTGAAACAAGGGTGCAGCCGAAAGGGCTTTACTATTCAATAGGACGTGTGTTTTGGAGGTGGAGCTGACAGCGAGCGAGTCAGATTAAAATAATAATAATAATAACAATACAATGTGGGCCGCAGCCCAACAATGACTGCTGTCTCTCAGGCATGGCAGGTGTGTGGTCACCTAAGAGCCCCTTCACACATAACACAATTAAAGCCGACTAGCGCATGAAGGAGGAATTGCATGCCAATCATGAAAAATCGGAGCCGCCTCTAACACCTCGTACACCTGTCGCTACAGCTATTCATGCACACCAGTGGCTGAAAGACAGTGTACCCTGTGGAGCCCCTTTGATCCCTCTCGCGGCAGGTGTTGGCCAAATTCCAGGTGACACACACAAACATCCAGCACCGCTCGCTGGACACTTTAAAAAAAATGTGTGGCCATTCGTGCTGTCAGCACGAAAATAGTGAGCACGCGATCACTTTCCAGCTGCACAGCGAGCCGCCTTTCAGCTGATCACTGATGGCTGGAAATGACAGCTCAGTGTACACGACATGTCACATTAAAAACACAGAGACCACAGCCAGTGCACCGAAGGACTACAAGCCAACAGTGCGGCAAATACACCACTTTCAGTCACGTATCACCAAAAATACGCCATAACAAATGCCATTTTTTCAGTTATTAAGGTGAAAATTAAAGACTTCCTCTTCATCTATATCATCTAATTTCTTTTTTTTAAATACGTTTATCTCTTTGTTGATTTTAGGCATTTTACACTCCTGTTATAGCACAGTGATGGTAACGCAGTGGTAAAGTTTTGTCTGTTAATCAGAGCTTTTGTAAATTGCAGGTTCGAATCCTGCGGGTGGCATGTATTTTTTTATTTTCACTTTTTCCACAGCAGTGCGCAATGTAGTTCCACACATTCCAGCTGGTTATTATTTTTATTTTTCTCCACACTAGCGGCTCGATGTGGTGCAACACGTTCCAGCTGCTCGCAGTGTGTTTGTGCACATGCACAAGCATGCACAAAACCGCCGCCAGTGTGTCATGCACGCCTGCGTGACCGTGCATCCCTCACGACAGTAGGTGGAATGTTTCATGGTTCCCCATTTCATGTTTGGTTTGCGGATTTTCTTCTGGTTTTTGCGTCTTTCGTGTTATGTGTGAAGGGGTCCTAAAATGTGATGTCAGGCATTGTATCTGCCAGACTGACACACCACCCGACAATTCATGCTATTCCCAGAGTGCCAGTCTGCACCTCACTTGCAAATATGACAGTGACTGGGGCACATTTGATTAAGATTAATGTAAAATATACATTGAATGGAGTTTTCAATGTCAAATTTAAATCTGTAATCTGGATCAAACTTTGTCGATTAAAGGATACCATCCTACATAATGCTTTCAAATATGAAAGCAAGTTGATCTTTTTTGACAGAGTTATGAATTTTTAAAAATTAATTCAATGTTAAAGATATTGATTTTTTCAATTTTCCAAGATCTTTTTCTGACTTTGACCTTTGACTTATGACCTTGAAAATTGAATTAGTTCTTGCCTATCAGGACATGAATCTTCAGTAAAAAAAAATTTCATAACAATATATTAAAAAAAAATTGTGGGCTCCAGGCTGTTCACAGGCAAACATTACCTCTGTCAACTTCATTGGTGGAAGTAATGACGACAGTCAGCACGGACTATGTCACATTAACATGCGGGTTCTTGAGAAGAAAAAAAAGAAGTGCTCGAGGAGTGGCTCACCTCCATATGGGATTATTTTGCAAGTAGTTATTGTTTAATATTATGATAACCAAGAGCACTTTGGCTACCAATATGAAGTAGTAAAATGCTTTGTTTGGCAATGATAATGTCACTTTTTAACATAAAGACTTTAAAATTCCAAAAAAGTGAGCAAGATGACTAGGGTGGTCCATAAAAATGGTCAAAATTTTTTTTTCAAAAAACTTCACGTCTCACCCTCTAAATTTGTTGTACCTAACATAAAAACACATCATGTACAATTTCATAAAACTCTAATAATTTTTACTGGTAGCACACAGCCCTTAAAGATTTTGCTCGCAATAACTTTGTCATATACGAGGGCTGTCCGTAAAGTATAGGTCCTTTTTATTTTTTTCAAAAACTATATGGATTTCATTCATATGTTTTTACGTCAGACATGCTTGCACCCTCGTGCGCATGCGTGAGTTTTTCCATGCCTGTCGGTGAAGTCATTCGCCTGTGAGCACTCCTTGTGGGAGGAGTCGTCCAGCCCCTCGTCGGAATTCCTTTGTCTGAGAAGTTGCTGAGAGACTGGCGCTTTGTTTGATCAAAAATTTTTCTAAACCTGTGAGACACATCGAAGTGGACATGGTTCGAAAAGTTAAGCTGGTTTTCAGTGAAAATTTTAACAGCTGATGAGAGATTTTGAGGTGATTCTGTCGCTTTAAGGACTTTTCACGGTGCGAGACGTCGCGCTGCGCTCTCAGGCAGCGTCATCAGCCTGTTTCAAGCTTAAAACCTCCACATTTCAGGCTCTATTGATCCAGGACGTCGTGAGAGAACAGAGAAGTTTCAGAAGAAGTCGGTTTCAGCATTTTATCCGGATATTCCACTGTTAAAGGAGATTTTTTTAATGAAAGACGTGCGGACGGGTCCGCGCGTCGGGACGCAGCCGACGCGGCGCGGCGGCACAGGAAAAACACCTCCGTGTTGATAACCATTTGTAAAATCCAGGCGGCTTTTGATGGCTTTCAGTGGAGTGAGTATATGAGAAATTGTTTATCAGCTGGAGATGTTCCAACTTGTCCTCAAGGCTTCCAACAGAGGTGTTTTTCCTGTGGCGGAGCGTCGCGGCGGCTGCGAGCCGACGCTGCAATCCGCCTGTACGTCTTTCATTAAAAAAATCTCCTTTAACAGTGGAATATCCGGATAAAATGCTGAAACCGACTTCTTCTGAAACTTCTCTGTTCTCTCACGACGTCCTGGATCAATAAAGCCTGAAATGTGGAGGTTTTAAGCTTGAAACAGGCTGATGACGCCGCCTGAGAGCGCTGCGCGACGTCTCGCACCGTGAAAAGTCCTTAAAGCGACAGAATCACCTCAAAATCTCTCATCAGCTGTTAAAATTTTCACTGAAGACCAGCTTAATTTTTCGAACCATGTCCACTTCGATGTGTCTCACAGGTTTAGAAAAAATTTTGATCAAACAACGTGCCAGTCTCTCAGCAACTTCTCAGACAAAGGAATTCCGACGAGGGGCTGGACGACTCCTCCCACAAGGAGTGGTCACAGGCGAATGACGTCACCGACAGGCGTGGAAAAACTCACGCATGCGCACGAGGGTTCAAGCATGTCTGACGTAAAAACATATGAATGAAATCCATATAGTTTTTGAAAAAAATAAAAAGGACCTATACTTTACGGACAGCCCTCGTAGTATGGTCATTTCCAGATATTTCCAAATTATTTCTGTCAGTTTAATATTGATATGTCAGGACAGAAATTATGGCAATACATTGGAAAATCAAATCTTTTCATATCCCATAAAATAGTTAACACTAAAACATGAATTGTGAGATGCAGTTCTTCTCGTACATGTATCATGCTCCTACAATACCTACATACTGGGGTAGCGAAGATTTTCTAACAATCAAACATTGCATTTTCATTTTATTGATGAAATACTGTTTCATTATTGATAAATTTAAATAAGTCTATGCTTTATATATTTCCACATATATTTTGATCTAGCTCCAAACAATAATATTCTTTATGCCTTGCAGTACTTAATATTCAAAAATGTATGAATCAGCACAAGAACCAATTATACAGCTGTGTAACATAAGAGAACATCCTTTACATGATAATGATATTGAAGTTGCTTGCATCATGACCAAGACTTGCTGCCGTTTCAGTCAGAATATAGGTGGCACTTCTGTCTGTTGTTTTGGTCCTATCCAATGCTGCTTCAAGTCCTGGTGTTACAACAGCTTTAATTTTACTGGCTTTTTGTGGCACTGGCATAACAAATTCTTCATCTGGACTTTCTGTGTTCTCTTCACTCTGGCTGGAGACACTGTCAGGTAGTGAGACATTAGATGGTCCAGGCTCCTCCAGTTTCTCTTTGTATTTTGCTTCTGCAGCTTTCCTTTTTTCTGCTCTTTGTTCTTTGGCAGTTTGTATTTTATCTATGCCTGTCATGCATCCCCTTCTACCTTTCTCTCGCTGAGCAAGTAGGAACTGTCTGTCATCTTCAAACTTTATCATTGTTAGGACATCCTGATGTGCCATGTCAAACAAGTCCTCCAAAGATTAACAAAACACTGTTTCATCTTTCTTCTGCTTGTCTGTATTGCGATTCTTGGTCTTTTTCAATGTTATCCATTTTCCGAACACCTTTTCTAACTTTGTGATCAGATGCTGCTTTGCCCTCAGTGGGATTCTAGCTCTCTCCCAAAAAGTAATTGCCATGTCTATAGAGGTCACAGCAGCATCATGGACAGTTTTCTTCAAATCAGTGTGTTTGAAGAAAAATACCTTGAGTATTTGCCCATTTGAGGGCAATTTGTTTCCCTTTATTTCAGTCGGTGGAACCAATAAGGTATACAAATGTTCTACTTCTAGTAGCTGACATGTTTTACTGAAGTTTCCAGTTAATGGTTAAGCATGTTAAGTCAGCAAGTGTCTCTTTTTACATTTATCTCATGTTAGATTCACCATCACCAAAGATCTGAAAGAAGCTGTGAATTGAAGCAAAATTTTCAGCTTGTAGCCTAAAATAACATTTTTAAAAGTATGTTGTTTGTGAGAAATATTTAAACCCAGGTATAGTTTTAAATTGAATATAAAATTATACTTTAGTTACACTCAGGTGGTTAACTTCTATCCTCTTTATAAGTGATGTGATTAGATACTGGATAATGGATAACCTATTGCACGGGCACTCGGGCAGCGATAACTGATATATTTACAACCTTCAGCTATGATGTGCTACCTCTAAGTATTAATGTATGACAAAAATATTTGGCAGGCTTTCTTTTTTCCCAAAGCATCATAAAATGAAGGGGTGAGAGTAATGAATTTCCAACTTTTATTTTTTTGAACCACCCTAAAGATGACAAATAAACATCTTAGACAACATATTGGATATTATATGATGTAGTTTGGACAAAAGAAAATGTAAATTGGACATGGGGGACAATTGAACAGTGGATTCATGCAGGAACCCCTGACTTCGTGGTGTGTACCATTAGGACTTTTAAATTCCAAAAATAAGTAAGATGGATAAATAAATATGTGATGATCAACAGATGAACAGATGAACCAGATTGCTGACCCACAGAATTAGACACACTACAATAAATATATACAATCTCATAGTCTGGTTGAAGAGAGAAATGACACCTTCGTCTGCTCTCTTTTTCCCATAATCCCTGCCTGCAGTGTGTCAGACCAGTGTGTGTGTGTGTGTCATGTGTTTGTTTCTCCGTGTAGGGAGTTGACTCTGGATGAGCCTCCTCACACCTGCTGGTCGGGTCTGTGTGGTTATCCTTCTCTGGTCACTCAAGTCCACGTACTGCAGGCTGACGGGCTTGCAGGGCAGGATTCAGGTGGAGGTATGACCGTGTGTGTTCTTCCGTTGGAGTGATCGTCACTCACACAAGGACACTTTAGCAAGAATATGAAACAACAGCAGCAAAGTCTGACTGCTGCTCCAAAGCATTTTAATCACCTCCGTTGTTATGAAATGACAAGAAAACACACACTCTCAGATGTCACCCAACAGATAAGAGATCTTATATATTTGTACACCATATGTTATGGCCAGTTCATCAAAAATGCTGTAGCCAGTTAATACAGATGTGACTTGCTCGCATCATTAATATTTGTCCTGATCTGCAGGAACAAACTATTTTATTTATTGGTAATAACCAGGATGTTAAACTTTGTCATTCTGCGTGTGGAACTTTCAGCTGTGTGCCGTTATCAGATCAAGAAAGAAGCAACAAAACACGGCTGCTGGATTATTTAAAAAGCTAAATTATTAACAGGGACTGAAATAACTTTGTCACATATAAATCACAGTTTGCACAAAGTTAGAATGACATTGTGATTAGCAATTTTTCTGAAGTGCATGTTGTCACAAACAATTATATATTCCATTGCATCTATATTAAACTAATACCTTCACTGTTCCAAGAGCAACCTTCCTTCTGAAAATGACTCTGTTTGCAATGCATGCTGGGTATTTCTGTCTTGCACTTCATTAACAGTCTTCATCTGAAAAGGCTCCTTTTTGAGGGCTGTTTGGAGGGAGAGATGATGTCCACTTGCCCTCTATCCCTTCAAGAAACGGGACACACTACACTTCATTTGAACACACAAAACAAAGGGAAAGGGTGCAGGGAGAGGATTAGGATTATACCCAAGTGTCTTGTCCAAGGACTGAGATTGATCAGAATTTGAAAGCAGGTCCACATAATTTTAAGGCCAGAGTCTTATACACTGAGCTACCTGCTCTATGGTGATTATGTGGATGATAATAAACATGGAGATACATTTATTTAGCACAGATTACTTTTTGTTTGCTCAGAGAGAAAAGTCCCTGTGAGCCATCAGATCACTTTTTCCTCTGTGCTGCCAAAATTATTTCAGTATTTATGTACCTGAATTAATCAGAGTAGGAATGATTTGAATGTTGTTCCCAGATAACAGCATTTATTAAGGGTGAGCAATACACCTGTGTCATACTCCCCACTGGTGTGACAATGCACCACAATATGGATTGTGCAATACCATCAGCACCGTGATGTAATGGTGAGTCAAAAAACCTGTTACATGTGCACATTACTGGTGTACATGTGAGTGCTAAAAATAAACAACACAAAATACAGAGGGAAGTGCTTTTCTTGCAAGTGCTGCACGGCATTTATTTTTAACATGCATGCACACCAGCACGCTGACATAACTCATAATTTTCACAATTAAACATAGTAATCATGGAATTGTTTAAACTTAACCAGCGGCGTTTTTGCACTGCTAACCGGCTTAAGTCTTAACAAACGTTCCACAGCTACAGACCTCTTAAACATATACAACTCTAAAAATCTACCCAAACTCCAGAACTACATCCATCCTAGATAAAATACACCCCTCCAATCAAGGTCCCACCTCTCCCACCCGTCAGCTTCTCCTGTTCTGAGTTTCAACAGCAGAAACATCTTGAACCTGCACATGGCTGTCATGGAAGTCAGGTGTATCTATAACATTGGCTACATCTGTCCACATTCAAGTGTGTGCGTGTGTATGTGCGCATAATAACTTCTAACTATGGAATGCACGTTATGACACAGCAGTGGTCACACCACAGAAGTTTTCAACATCCTCACACTGCTGTATTTCAGTCTCATCTCACCAACGTTTCGGTGTGATCCGGCCGTAATGAGCCTCTGTATTGCATCATCACATCATGCCTGGTCAGTGTTGCACGTTGCACATCCATAAACACATTCAGCTGTTCTCAGATGGTTGTGTGTTTGTGTTTCCAGTGTCAGACCCCTACGTGATCATTCGCTGTGAAGGGAAGAAGGTTCGCTCTCCTGTCCACAACAACATGTGCAGCCCTGTATTTGATACCAAGGGTCTGTTCTACAGGAACAATGCTAATCAGCCAATCAGCATAGAGGTTTGTTTTTCTGTGTTTTCTCCAGGAATGCTGCTGCTGTTGTTGTTGATGCTCTGCTTCTTCAAAAAAGGGTGAAATGGTCCCAGTGTGTTCTGTGGAATATCAAGACCTTCTGTGTTAATCAGCATTATCATGTATTTTTATTTTGTACCATCTTAAATTGTATGGTTTTTAAGGTGTTTGTGTCTTGAAAAGCGCACACAAATCAAAACACAACTTTATTATTGTTATTTGTAGTAGTTGTATTAGTATTTTGAGTAGTTTTAATAGTAGTCATGTTTTTGTCAGACTGAGGAGTCGGCAGTATGTGAGACTCCGAACTGCAGCCTTATGCTGTTTGCAGATGTCTTCAGAAAGAATATTTAAATTTTTACTTCAAACTGTCCACAGCAGGTCAGGTGTGGGAGCATGCGCTGGTGCAGTGCATCTCCACATCCACACACCATGGAACCCACATGGGTCTGGAACACCTAGACAGATAGGAAGTCCACCACTACTTCTCAAAAGTAACTATGCACCCCAGGTGGGTGAAATGTGTGCTTTTTGTTGGCCTTTTCCAGCCACTGGGGTCCTCACCTCTGAGGCATCTGTCTGTTGGATCAGCTGATTACAAACCTCATGGTTTAGATTGGATCATGATTTGCAAGTCATGGATTGGATAATTTTTTGGTTCAGCCAAAAAAAAAAACCGACAAAACTTTGCTTTCCAAGTGGCACAACGCTTAGTAAAAGTAGGAAAAAGTGAATGTGAATTACAGTTCCTCATTTAGCATACAGGAGCAGCTTGTCAAGTGTGTAGATGGGGCCATCCTTTCACCGTAGGTGAGAATGTAGTATTTTTTTAATCAGACACAGTATAAGTTAATTTGGAAGTATGAGTTGCAGATTTACTGTATAGTCTGGAAAACACAATAATCTATGTTTCATATAGATGGCTAGTTAGAAGCTTTATTGTCATTGCAGGCACAGCATTCAACGAAATTAGGAGGAAGAATCAGGTTTTGTATTTGCCACATCCTCCGTGGATTGCTGTCTGTGGTTCTCAGTTTTTCTCTTATAGGCTTCCTTAGGCTTAATGGTGCTTCTCCTCAGGTCTGCTCTGTGTGTGCTGGACACATGTATAGTCATGGATCAGTGATGGTCTGTTGCACCATGTGGCCAAAATATCGTAGCTGACGCTCCCTCACAATGCAAGTGATCTGAGTCTCTGTAAGTAGTAACTGTTTGTTTGACATGAAGTCATTCCAGCAGTACCCAAGGATCCTCCTAAAAGGCCAGGTACCAAAGAGATCTTGTCATCGTCTTTGGTCACTGGATGCTGGATAGCCCCCAAGTCTCACAACTATACAATAAGACAGGAATCACCAGGAACCTAAAGATTTGTACCTTCATTCTTCTGCAAAGATATTCTGCATCTCTGAGCACCTCTCTTGAGTGGCCTCAGAACTCCACAAACTTTTTTCCAGACAACTTTCGATTGAGATGATTGAATGTCACGACGAGTTCAACACTGTCACCTCATAGAGGTACACTTTTAATGGCGAAGTCCAGGAAGCCTTTTAGAGGGTGGGTCTTTCAAGGTACTTTTAAAAGTTCTTGGCTTCACTCAGAAACAAAAGTATCTGGAGGTTCAAGATGTGAACTTTTTCATGAAGTGACGGCAAAGCTTGAACACTGAAGTTAAGGGAGACTATGTTGAAAAATCATGCAAAACAGTCTTTCTCCTGTGACATGTTCTGGATGAGGTCAAGAACTTAGTGAAGTGCCCTCGCTGTCTTGATGCAGGACAAAAGTAAACGCAGACACACTAATTCCCCACTCAGCTTTTCAAGTGCTGCAGTCGGGGTATCCAGTCACTCTGCGATGGCACGTAGTACAGGTGTGTGATAATTTAATTTTGTAGTCAGGATTACAATTTCTAAGTTACTCCTCACAAATAAATAGGTTTTATTTATTGACATCAAAATATTATTTACTTTGTATGAAATCATTGGTGTTTGGGAACTGAGGATTTTTATTTCTGTATTTATTTTTTATTTTCTTGTCATTGTTTGGCACAGACTATGAATAAATATTTAATATTTTGGTCCTGCTCGTGTACTGGACACGTATAGTCAAAGATTAAAAAAAAAAAAAAAAATCACTTTTCTTCAATTCATTAAAGTGACATTTGTGCTTTTACCAAACCTCTTGTGCCGATGAAGAGTTTAACACTCACACACCATCTCTCTCTCTCTCTCTCTCTCTCTCTCTCTCTCTCTCTCTCTCTCTCTCTCTCTCTCTCTCTCTCTCTCTCACACATCAGATTTATAACCATAACTTGGTGGCAGATTCCTTCCTCGGTCAGGTGACACTGCGAGCTGATCAAGGTGATTTCCAGCAGATTCTCCATCTGAGAGACAAGGGCAACCGCCGTGACAACGACCTCCCTGGAACTGTCACTGTTGTCATGAGGACCAGCAGTGTTCTCACCAACATCTGAGTCGGACCACGTTCCAGAACAGCTGACATGTTGTTCTCTCAGACATGTTTACCATAGTTTTGGTTTTCTGAAAATACAAAATAAAGTGAATAGAATGATACACATCCTGACAGATGAAGACAATCTCTCTCTCTCTGATTTTTTTTTTCATTTATCCATAAAATTCTTTCACATGTTCACTCTATCTTTTACAGTATGTTTACAGTACGTGCCAAGTGTGTTGATAATGACAAAGTATTTTTATTTTTATTTGTTCTTAATCATTTTCTTTCCAGTTACCAAATGTTTACCTGGTTTTGTGTAATGAGTGGTAATTGTTACTGAAGGCAGTGTTCATTGCCAATAGACTAAATAAGTTTACATATTGTGTACGTATTTTAAATTGTCACAGATCCACCTCGGACCTGAGCACAGTCAGGTCCAAACTTTGTGCAGTCTTACCATGGTCCAGTTGCAAATGTTAAGTTTAAGGACATCACGCTGGTGTTACGTTTGAGCGTAGAATTGCCTTTGGGTTGACCTCGGGTCATGTCCAGTAAACCTGTGTCCCTTATTGTAGAAACAGCAGTGGTCTTACTGTCCACCAGGACTCTGCGATTAGCAACAAGACTTCACCACCAACCTGGGATCTGTCTGTCCTTATTTTGTCTTTGTTCGTTATGCGTGTTAAAATAACTAATGTGGCCCAAGACAGGAGGTTCACTGGTCCAAACCCATTTCTGTCAGACCCCAAAATATCAGAGCTGAATATACAATCCATTCATCCAGTGCTTGACCTACAGGGGATACCTACTCAAAATGTCCTCTAGGAGTCCAGTGGGATTTCTTACAGGACAAATGCCATTTCTTGTTTTAGGTACGTTTTAAAGTCTGTTACCAGTGAAGAGGAAGCAAATACCATATTAAGAATTTACATCATTCTCATCTGGCAACATGAAGAGGAGTTTAATGCAGTCTGTTACCTGCGAAGAGGAGAAAGAACAGATTTATCATTTCATCTTTTTAACTTTTGTCAGTGAGTTGGAGTAGATATATTAAGATTGATTTCCACATTTCCCCTCTGTGTTAATCTGTCCTTTATGTTATTGTGAAAACCTAAATCTGAATCTCATTCAGGACCTAACTAGCCCCTGTAGTGTCAATAAACTAAGTGGGAAACTGAAGGATTGTTCTGTGGATGGGAGACCTGTGCACCACTCACTTTTTATCCTGTCAGGGATTTTTATAATAAATGCCTTAACACACTTTTTCATCTGTCTTTTGTGTCCATTTCCAGCCATCCTTGATCCTTTGATACAGTAACTTGAACTGTTATGTACTTTTGCTTTAAAACTTTGAGGTAATCAGTTCCCTCAAGGCCCTAAATGTGTCCTAATATGTAAAGCAAATCTGTTTCTTGCGTGAGTTTTTCAAAGGCACAAGCTTTACATACCAACCAGGCTTAAAAATGTATTTTTTTAAAGTCTTTTTTTATTGTATCACACATCATGTGATAAAATGACAATAAAAGACCACAGAGTTACTAGTTAAATCCTGGCACAGATTCAACAAAAAAGAAATGGCAGGAAATATTTTTTCACTAAATAATGAGGCTGAATAATATCAAACCTCTGTAAACGTCAGTGTGTTTGGCACATTCAAGTGCTTATGTGGTTTCGTGTTAACATTAAATAATTTGACGGGAATTTGCGTTTACGTCATGGCGTCAGTGTAGAGGTGGGATTGTGTTAGTGTTCAGCAGCAAAATTACAAAAATTGTGTAACTCTTCACAAACTGTAACTGACTGGATGCTTACATTATTTTACTTTGCACACAAAAACAAAATTATTTCACAAAACTACCAAGGTTGAAAATTATTAGCCCCCTTTAGGAACTGACCTTTTTGTTGAGCCAAAGCATAATCCTCTGTTGGGCAATGATGAGCTTCAATTCTGTAATACTCAAAGCTTGTAAAATCAGTTTAAAACTCAGTGCTATTCATGCTTTCATCAGCTCAAGACTTGACTCCTGTAATGCACTTAACGCTGCAGCCGCCTCTTAATGAATACCCCCAGACATGAGCACTGTCTTCTACTTGCTGCGCTGGCTGCCGTCCACTGTAGAATTGATTTTAAAATCTTAATGTCTGTTTATAAAGCTCTTAATGGTCTTGCACCACCACTATATTTGAGTGAGTTATTGGTGCTACGTGACCAAGGCAGGCAGGGTCCTGAGGTCATCCACTCCGTTTTTGAGAAAACTCTGCTCCACACAGATTTACCACAGAGTACCATGGTGTTTGTGTTTCTTTGTAATTCATGTAAATAAAGTCCAAAACATATTCAGTGTCTTGGAAATGTTCATGTATCCATCCCAAGCTCAAGGGAGCTGTTAATCTTCCTGGTTCTTATTGTAGATACTGCCCCTTACAAAGAATAAAATCAATATATTCCTCAGTTTGAATTTATTGAAAGTCACGCTGAGAACCAGGCCCGGGTCCCCAGAGACTCAGCCCACACGGGACTCCATCTTCTGAGACCCCGAACATGGCCGACAAGTGGGTTGTCACACAATGCAATGTAGGCGGTACAGTGGGTGGGATTTAGTCACACAAACCTAATCTTACTGGCTCCCCACAGACAGAGGGAAGCCCCATTTATCTGAAACTTACGCATGCATGATGGAAGTGAAACTTAACTCTTCTGTTGAGACTTTGAACCAGGTTCCAGGCACTTCTAAACAGATAAAAGCAAATACTTGATAACTAACATAAAATAATAAAATAAGGAATTAGCAGCGGCGGCACCAAGGGGGGGGGTATAAGCCCACCCAATAATTCTGCCAATAATGTGAATAGCGACTGACATATTTGTGGATCTTAACTGCAGTTTTGCGCTGAGAATGTCTCAATATTGCATAACTGAGCAAAGTGATGAATGTGTGTGTTCGGTGATCCACCAATGCTGAATCACCCTTCACAAACAGAAGTTTCAGTTTTGCAAATAAACTTTTATTTGGAAAAACCCACACACAAGTTACAAATCAGAAATTTGTGTTTGTGGATCACAAAGCACGTGTACAAATCAAAGGATATTTGTAAATCACCCTCTGTGCATTTGCAAGTATTAATGAGACAAATTTAACTCTATACTCCAAAAATTTAGGTTTCCTAAATATTTATTATGGCCACTCTTAAAACTTCACTTATCTTTATTTATACTTATGTGCAAGTTTATTAAGTGATGTGTGTGTGCAGTGATACCACATTTTAAAGGAGCACGGGCTCGTATACCTTGGCATTTATACGAGGTCTGTGAGAAAAGTATTGGACCTCTATTTTTTTTCAAAAACCATATGGATTTCAATCACGTGTGATTACATCAGACAAGCTTAAACCCTCGTGGGCATGCAAGAGTTTTTTCACGCCTGTTGGTTACGTCATTCGCCTGTGGGCAGGCTTTGAGTGAGGAGTGGTCCACTCCCCTCGTCGGAATTCCTTTGTCTGACTTCTTCCTGAGAGACTGGCGCTTTGCTTGATCAAAATTTTTTCAGAACCTGTGAGGCAGATCGAAGACATCATTCGAGAAATTCAGCTGGTTTTCGGTGAAAATTTTAACGGCTGATGAGAGATTATGGAGTGTTACTGTCGGTTTAAGGACTTCCCACGGAGCAGGACGTCGCGCAGCGCTCTGAGGTGCAGTCGTCAGCCTGTTTGGAGCTGAAAACCTCCAAATTTAAGCCTCTGTTGACCCAGGACGTCGTGAGAGAACAGAAGTTTCAGAAGAGCTTGGGATCAGCATTTTATCCGGACAATCCACTGTTAAAGGAGATTTTGTAATGAAAGACGTGTGGACGGACTGGCGCGTTGGCAGGCAGCCGGCGCGGCGCACCACCACAGGAGAAACACCTCCGTTGGAAGCCTTAAGGACAAGTTGGAACATGTCCAGCTGTTAAACAATTTCTCAGATACTCACTCTACTGAAAGCCATCAAAAGCCGCCTGGTTTTTACAAATGGTTATCAACACGGAGGTGTTTTTCCTGTGGCGGCGCGCCGCGCCGGCTGCCTACCAACGCGCCAAATCCGTCCACACGTCTTTCATTACAAAATCTCCTTTAACAGTGGAATGTCCGGATCTGTCCCAAGATCTGTCAATCAGTTCATCAGTTACACTCCATTACAGGAACTGAATGTCAAGTGCGGAAACACACAAACACACACACACATACACACACAGCGGCTAAAAACAATACTTCACCCTCCGGAGGGGGAGGGAAGTATTAACTGGACATTTCTGTAAACCTCTGCTTTTTTCTCTCAGGTGCTCACTTCAAACAGAATAAAGAAATGTGGAACAAGTGTCTGCACTTTTCAAGACTGCATTTTTTGGAGCTGTGGCTCCCTCTAGTGGCAACAACTAAACTGACTTCTGGAGCAAAACAATGAAGAGGGAGAGAGGCAAGTGCAACAGATAACTGAAACAAGCCTGCAAATGGTGATAGAAGTACCAAATTCGGCACAAATACTCCTTAGACATTAGTGTTTTGGGAAAAAAAACAAAAAACCCAAAACAACTGGTCACTTGAATGTTCAATAGGCAGCCAGGTAGGGTCAACTGAAGAATTACACTGGGGTCAAAAATTACAAGATGCTACAATCATATTGAAAATTATATCACATTATTTGTCTGATCATAAAGATTACAAAAAAGGTATAGTTTGGATTATCTGTGACAGAACATTTTGGAGTTATGGGGTAAAAACAGCAAGAATGGTGACAAAGGTCAATTTCAGTTTGTACAGGGGTAAAAAGTTAAAGTTTCTCCAATTTTGGTAAAAAGTGGTGCAAATTATTGGTTGAGCTAATAGGTTTAATAAATAGAATAATTTTGACTGTGTTGAGTGTTTGGTCTCTATAGTAATGATTAAACAAGGTCGACGTCCATTGGTGTTTGGTTCCTGTTCCAGGCAGTTATGTTGAGTATATTGTTCATTTGTCCCCATGTCTTTTTATTTCTGTGCTCACCTGTCTTGTCTTCTGGTTTGTGAATGTTTGGCATCTCTGGTGTTTTCTCTCTCTCTCTCTCTCTCTCTCCCCTGCGTGGAAGCTGGCTTCTCTGTATGCTTGTTGTCTGTGTCACCTGTCATGTCTCTGTCTAAAGTTAGTGCTGTGTGCTGTCAGAGTGTTCCATGATGCATACCACAAAATGGCCGACGCACATCCAAAATGTCCTTGTATTTGGTGATCTTAACCTAACTGCTTTTTATAGCTGTCTAATTTATAAAACCAAAGTATTCGCATCAATTTGGACAGCATGATGGAACACTCTGATTTGTTACTTTAGCGCGCTGACATAGATAATAATACACCATTAAATTTTTACATACCGACTTGAACTCAACGTGAGCGTGACACTCGCTTATACCCGCCTACTTCACTTAGCAGCCAATCACATAGCCACTGATTCGCGACAGGTTAAGGACCACACACATGGGGGCCGGCCTTGACTCAGGGTTACAAGTTAGCGCAGAACAAGAATCGGGGCTCTTTGTTCAAACGTTGCATGTGGTTTGTTCGAAGACCCTGCTAGATGACTCTCTGTTATTAGTGAAGGCACCTTATACAATATCTAAAGTCCATTTCCTGTCCAATTCTTTTTGAGATCACTCACCAAATAAAAGAACCCTAATGGGCCTTTCACACTGAACACGTCAGGCCGATGCATCAACGCTTTCCAATCCGTTGGATGCGTTTCAAACACATCGTGACGTCAGACGCTTTGCTTCAGAAGCGGCAAGGGGGCGGAGATTGCTACGTCATACTCTGGCTGTTTCCACAACCTGAAAAAAATTCAGCGATCGCATCTTGTATTTGCGACGCCTGAACCACAAAAAAGCTTTAAAAAAACAGCAGTAGAACGATTCTCCCATCACCCTGCTGGGAGAAGTTTTTTTTTCAGCTAGTTTTCGGAGTGACGCCGACCGAGGGAGGACTGACGACTTGGTGGGATATCGATCGAACCGCGACAGCGGGCCGACCCGCACGGAGAAGCCGGCCTTCAGGCATCATCACTGGGCAGAGCGAGGCAGGCAGCTGGGGTGATGGAGCAAACCCACTCAGTCTGAAATCTACCACTTTTTGGATATATGCAAAGTCCGAGTTTGCCCAACGGAGTTTAGTTCTGCAGCTTTATCGAGGTGAGAATAAAATAAAAATAAAACGTGACGTTTACTGAACTGCTGTGAAGGTTTAATGATCAGCTAACGTTAGCGTAGCCTCTTAGCACAGTTGATCTGAGTGAACACTTTAATTGTAAATGGTTGTCTTTGTTATTTTTATCAAATAAAGCTACAGCTTTTTTCAGACACCACAAAAGCTCAACTTTAAATAACCTTTTTTTTCCAGGCGTTTTTTTCCATAGTTTTTTCCGTGTTTTTTTTTTCTTTTTTTTATATAAATAAACTGTTTAGTGTTTCTTTATGTTTTAAGACATATTTTTATTTGTCCCAATCAGGAACATTTGCTGTGCAGACAACCTAAATACATTGATGAGCTGAACACCATGAAGTCCAGTCGAAAGAAAACATCTCTGCTTGTCAAAACTGGAGAAAAGTGTCTTCAGCAACACCACCAGAGTTCAAAGCTGCAGAAGAGACCTTCATCTGTTCCTGAGAATCCAGCATAACATCACCTGCTTCTAAATAAAAGGCTCTTTGAACAGCAACTATTTTATTATTTTTTAAAAAGCTGTTTCATTTTATGTTTTAACAATAAATGAACGGTTCATTAAAAATGTCCACGAAATCAAAGTCAAAAGACATTTGCACAAGTAGAAGCTCTCCACTTATTGCACTCAAATTCATATTTTAGAAATGACTCTGTCCTGATAACAACATTAAAGGCAGTTACATATTTTCATGTAATTATAGGTTGATATGACTATAAAAAAATTCATCATGAGGTCACAGAAATCCTACTTTACAATCACACTGCAGTCATTGTTAAATTATTTTGTTTCACTTATAATAAACATTTGTATTTATTTACAGTGTGTGTTTTTTCTGGTTGACTTTAAAAATATACAAATTTCCATATTACTTTATTTGTTTAAAAATAAATGTCCAAGGTTCCTTATGTTAAACAAGAAATTATCTAATCTGAACTAACAGGTGGTTTTAATTTACAGATGAAAGGTTTCTAAAGAACCATTTATTGATTTATTTAGCTATTTTAATTACAAGTGCTCTAAACTTTTTTAAACAGTAATCAGAAATTTTGAGGTAACAAACAACAACAACAAAAAAACATTTCCAAGGATTTTTCTTCAGAAAACTGTGCTATAAATGAGCAGTCCTGTCACACGTTTCCATTTTGTAGAGATCAGTGGTTTCTGCCACTAGTCTTCCGTGTTTTGGCCCAACGCGTTGTTCCTATGGGTGACCTCTAGAGGAGAGTGCAGCATTGCCAAATCTGCCTTTTCTGTTGTTGCCTCTAGTCAGTGGAATATCTTACCAAACGATATAATGAAATGTACAACTTTTCCAATGTTTGCACAGCTGACAAAGAAATGGCTTTTATCAAAGCAAGTTTGTACCCACCACTGATGAATGCATGTGTATGAGAGCGTGTGCACGTGAGAGCACAGAGTGCAGGCGTCTGAAAAATATGATTTGTATATATGATGTAAGTGTGAGAATATAGTGTGAAGATGTTTGAAAAGTGTGACTATGTATGTGTGCACGTATGTGTATATATACGAGGGCTGTCCGTAAAGTATAGGTCCTTTTTATTTTTTTCTAAAACTATATGGATTTCATTCATATGTTTTTACGTCAGACATGCTTGAACCCTCGTGCGCATGCGTGAGTTTTTCCACGCCTGTCGGTGACGTCATTCGCCTGTGAGCACTCCTTGTGGGAGGAGTCGTCCAGCCCCTCGTCGGAATTCCTTTGTCTGAGAAGTTGCTGAGAGACTGGCGCTTTGTTTGATCAAAATTTTTTCTAAACCTGTGAGACACATCGAAGTGGACATGGTTCGAAAAATTAAGCTGGTCTTCAGTGAAAATTTTAACAGCTGATGAGAGATTTTGAGGTGATTCTGTCGCTTTAAGGACTTTTCACAGTGCGAGACGTCGCGCAGCGCTCTCAGGCGGCGTCATCAGCCTGTTTCAAGCTTAAAACCTCCACATTTCAGGCTTTATTGATCCAGGACGTCGTGAGAGAACAGAGAAGTTTCAGAAGAAGTCGGTTTCAGCATTTTATCCGGATATTCCACTGTTAAAGGAGATTTTTTTAATGAAAGACGTGCGGGCGGATTGCAGCGTCGGCTCGCAGCCGCCGCGACGCTCCGCCACAGGAAAAACACCTCTGTTGGAAGCCTTGAGGACAAGTTGGAACATCTCCAGCTGATAAACAATTTCTCATATACTCACTCCACTGAAAGCCATCAAAAGCCGCCTGGATTTTACAAATGGTTATCAACACGGAGGTGTTTTTCCTGTGCCGCCGCGCCGCGTCGGCTGCGTCCCGACGCGCGGACCCGTCCGCACGTCTTTCATTAAAAAAATCTCCTTTAACAGTGGAATATCCGGATAAAATGGTGAAACTGACTTCTTCTGAAACTTCTCTGTTCTCTCACGACGTTCTGGATCAATAGAGCCTGAAATGTGGAGGTTTTAAGCTTGAAACAGGCTGATGACGCTGCCTGAGAGCGCAGCGCGACGTCTCGCACCGTGAAAAGTCCTTAAAGCGACAGAATCACCTCAAAATCTCTCATCAGCTGTTAAAATTTTCACTGAAAACCAGCTTAATTTTTTGAACCATGTCCACTTCGATGTGTCTCACAGGTTTAGAAAAAATTTTGATCAAACAAAGCGCCAGTCTCTCAGCAACTTCTCAGACAAAGGAATTCCGACGAGGGGCTGGACGACTCCTCCCACAAGGAGTGCTCACAGGTGAATGACGTCACCGACAGGCGTGGAAAAACTCACGCATGCGCACAAGGGTTCAAGCATGTCTGACGTAAAAACATATGAATGAAATCCATATAGTTTTTGAAAAAAATAAAAAGGACCTATACTTTACGGACAGCCCTCGTATATGTATATATATGTGTGTGTATATATATATATATATATATATATATATATATATATATATATATATATAGTATCTTTTGTATATGTCATTGAATTGATAAAATGTTGAAAGTTTTTATGAATGGTATACTTGAGGGGTGAGGTATTATATGTTTACAATATCAATTTTTTTACAAATCTGAGTCCAAAGAAGACAAAAGCAAATGGTGATAAGAAGCACACATAAGATATCTACATGCAGTGATTTATATTTCCAATTTTTTACAGAGGATTCATACCCTATAGGCAAAAACTGATTCAATTTTCAAGGTCAAAGGTCAAAGTCAGGAAAAATCTTGTTAAAGGAAGAACCTTTGAATGATTGAATTTTCAAAAATTTGTAACTGTCAAAAAAGATTCCTTTCATATTTGAATGTGAGATGCAGGATGTTATCCTTTATCGCCTGACAAAGTTTGATCCGGATTGTGGATTTTGTAGACATTTGAATTTAATATTGAAAAGCCCATTTGATGTACATTTTGCATTATATCTCAATCAAAAGTGCCTCAATCACTTGTTTTTCTGTTATGATTTACCAACACCACCAAAATTGGATGGAGGATCCAATATTATGTCTGTCTGTCTTCCAGTTATCAGTCAGAAACCAAGTGCCAAAAACAAAATGACTAATTGTGCATAGCAGAGATAACCAGTGTTCTTTGAAAATGACCTGAAAAAGAATTCAGAAACTGAAAAAGTTGAAAAAAACAAACTTGACAGCACAAAGACAGCTGTGTGTTATGCCGACAGAACGCAGCAAAATGATTAACCAGTTTACTTAAATACTATGGATGGAAGAGTAAGTAAATCTCTGTAACAAGAAATTGTTTTCTGAGATGCCTTGAATGCTGTCAGTCCTTCCTGGTTTGGCCAAAAGAGGTGTCTGAAGGTAGAGCTCACAGACGCACTAGTGGACCAGTCCAAGAGTGACGGGGTGGGTGTAGGGGTAGTTATTGTCCATATTGTTCTCCCCTTTTTGTGTTTCATGGGCCAAATGCTCAGTATATACACTCATATACACTTTATTAGGTACACGTGTTCAATTAATGGCTAACAGAAATAGCTAATCAGCCAATCACATGGCAGCAACTTAATGCATTTAGACATCTAGACGTGGTGAAGACAACTTGCTGAAGTTCAAACCGAGTATCAGAATGGGGAAGAAAAGTAACTTTCAATGTGGCATGGTTGTTGGTGCCAGACGGGCTGGTCTGAGTGTTTCAGAAATGGCTGATCTACTGGGATTTTCATGTACAACCATCTCTACGGTTTACAGAGAATGGTCCAAATAAGAGAAGATATCCAGTGAGCAGCAGCTGTGTGAGCAGAAATGCCTGGTTGAGGTCAGAGGAGAATGAACAGACTGACTGAATGGGTGCATGATGCCATCAGTATGTCCATACATCTCTGAAGACCATTTCCAACACCTTGTTGAATCTAAGCCCCAAATAATTAAGGCAGTTCTGAAGGCAAAGTGTCAAACCAGATACTAGCAAGTTGTACCTAAAAAAAAGTGGCCAGTGAGTGTACTTACATACACACATGCACATACAACTGACTTTTATGTAAAACGATGTATACTACTGCAATCTCTAGATAAATCCACTCTAATTTAGCCAGAATACCCCCAAATAATACGTTGTTAGTAAATTTATTAAATTAATGAAATGTATTGCTATTTGGAAAATTTCACAAAATTAGAAATATTAGATGAATTCAACCACTGCTGTTCATAATTGCCATTATTTATCCAGTCATATCTGACCATCCATAACTTGCCAGGTATACCTAATAAAGTGGTTGTGAGTGTATGTTGCCCTCTGGGGCCTGTACTACGAAGCGGGGTTACTGGTTTATCAGGGTAACTTCTGGAGTAAGTTGATGACGTGTGGAGTAACTTCCTGGTTAACCCGTACTACGAAAGGTGGATAGGTTTCGATCGAGGCATGCTGCCACGGCAACTTACGCTGTGAGCCAAACCTGCTCCGAGCAGGTTATGTTCCAGGATTAGCGTGAGGTTTCTGCTTAACCACTCCCTTTATAAGTACCGTCCATCCACCTGCATCACTCCGAAGACAATGCCGGCCTACCTGGACGATCTGTTTGATATTGGGGCACAAATTGTGAGAGGCTCTCTCCGCAGGGCGAGGGTGTTTAAAGACCGCCAGAATCCGCTGACATACCCGGACAATATTCTCTATGAAAGATATAGATCCTCAGCCGAGGGAAGTCGTTATCTTTGACAGCTGATCGGGCCAGAAGTCTGTAACATCACCCATTGTACACTGTAAAAAAAAGACTGTTGTTTTTACAGGAAAACACTGGCAGCTGTGGTCACCACTGTAAAAAAAATACAGCGGTTAAATGTACAAAAAAAAAAGAGCTCTTGTTTGTAGATGTAACAGTTCCTTTAATGTGAGTCAGCCGTGGTTCATTCACTGTAAATCCATATAGATATTATGTTTGTAATGTTATCTACTGTGCTGCTGTATGTTTTACAGGAATTCCCTGGTAACCACAGCTGCCAGCGTTTTCCTGTACAAAAAAGTCATTTTTTACAAAAAAGTCATTTTTTACAGTGCGAGCAGATAATGTGCCTCGCACTTAGATATTTTGCCAGTGGACAATTTATGTATTCCATCGGTGATGCTGAACATCTGAGCAAGAATACTGTATGTCGTATGATTCGCAAGGTAGTACTTGCTCTATCTAAACTGTTGGATGCATTTGTTGTTTTCCCTGGCCATTTATCCGCAATGCAAATCAAAGAAGGGTTTTATGCAATCGCGGGTAATTATTAATATCAAAATAGGTCTAATGCATGTCCATTAGGCGAAGTGGGGTTTATCAAGCTATGAATATAAACCTACCGTTCTGAAGGATGTTTTTATATTTCATCTTCACCTGCTGCCAGGTGCGTTTGGCACTGCTATTACATCTGAAATATTGACAGGATTAATAGCAATCATACAGTCAACGTAGCCTATTTAGGAAACATTAAATTAACCTAACATTTATTAGGAGGCCTATGCCCACTTCTGAATCGTGTTGCATCTGGGCGTAATTAATGGAAGAGGGGAATTTTTTTTTTTTTTTTTTTTTTTTACAACATATCAGACATTCCACGGGTTAATCATCTGTAACAGATTTGGAGAACAATTACGCATTTACCCGATCAGCAATACGTTTCCAACAAGCCTGTCTTGCTTTATTGGCAGACGATGTGTTCGATTTCCCCCTTAACGTTAATTTAAATTCCTCGTAGCTCCACATAATAATTGTGCATTCTTCTCCGGTAAAGTAAACAGTGTCATCATTGAAAAATGGTGACGTGTGCTGCAAAACGCCCCTTTTATGTGAACGCGCACATACTCCACTTAGGTTAACAAAGGTTCAACAAATCAACATCATATTCAGCGTCGTAGTATCGATTAACACCACTTGAGGGAACCAGGTTTTGTCAACCCCGGTTTAAGAGGTTGACCCTGGGTTACATCTGAGTAAGTTAACCCCGCTTCGTAGTACAGGCCCCTGGTCTCATTTTACTAGGCCACTTTGTTTGATTCCATGTTTTGATTTTTACTTGTAGTATTTTTGAGTAGAGGTTGTATTATTTGACCTCTTTTAACTGCCTGGTCAGGTATTATTTTTGCTTGTTTCAATTAGTTTGTATTTTTGGTGTACTTTGAGCAAAATAAAACCTATTTAAAAAAAAAAAAAAAAAAAAAGGACACCTGTGTGCTTTTGTAGTTTAGCTGTTTAGTCGCAGTTTTAGCATCACTTTGACTTCCAGTTCATGGGAGGTTAGATATTAGTTTTCTTAATATAAAATTTTAAATGACTAGACCTAGTGTAAGACCCTATGTATTGCCCCATATACTGCATTCTTGGTATGCAGGACTGTTATATGTTCTGAAATTGGAGTTTTGTCACATCGTGCATCTGTTTTATGGAACAGCCAACCAGTAGACCTGACAGTCTGATTCAGCTGAATCTTTTACATCAAGACTGAAGTTGTACTTATTCTCACAGAGCTGCTCCATCCCACTTTGGATGGAGCAGCTCTCATTTCTAGAAATCTGGCCAATTTTCTTAAATCCTCCAAAACGTGACTATCCAGGGTTGGGACCAGGAAGCAGAGTTGTAGTCTTACACACCTCTCTGCAGCTTCTCTCCTCCTGCCATCCCCTCATTACCCCATCCCCGTAGAGACGGTGCCTGCTCCCAGACCACCAATAACCAGCAAAAATCTATTTAAGCATAAAAATTCAAAAAGAAAAAATAATATAGCACCTTCAATTGCACCACAGACTAAAACAGTTAAATGTGGTCTATTAAACATTAGGTCTCTCTCTTCTAAGTCCCTGTTGGTAAATGATATAATAATTGAGCAACATATTGATTTATTCTGCCTTACAGAAACCTGGTTACAGCAGGATGAATATGTTAGTTTAAATGAGTCAACACCCCCGAGTCACACTAACTGTCAGAATGCTCGTAGCACGGACCGAGGCGGAGGATTAGCGGCAATCTTCCATTCCAGCTTATTAATTAATCAAAAACCCAGACAGAGCTTTAATTCATTTGAAAGCTTGACTCTTAGTCTTGTCCATCCAAATTGGAAGTCCCAAAAACCAGTTTTATTTGTTATTATCTATCGTCCACCTGGTCGTTACTGTGAGTTTCTCTGTGAATTTTCAGACCTTTTGTCTGACTTAGTGCTTAGCTCAGATAAGATAATTATAGTGGGCGATTTTAACATCCACACAGATGCTGAGAATGACAGCCTCAACACTGCATTTAATCTATTATTAGACTCTATTGGCTTTGCTCAAAATGTAAATGAGTCCACCCACCACTTTAATCATATCTTAGATCTTGTTCTGACTTATGGTATGGAAATAGAAGACTTAACAGTATTCCCTGAAAACTTCCTTCTGTCTGATCATTTCTTAATAACATTTACATTTACTCTGATGGACTACCCAGCAGTGGGGAATAAGTTTCATTACACTAGAAGTCTTTCAGAAAGCGCTGTAACTAGGTTTAAGGATATGATTCCTTCTTTATGTTCTCTAATGCCATATACCAACACAGTGCAGAGTAGCTACCTAAACTCTGTAAGTGAGATAGAGTATCTCGTCAATAGTTTTACATCCTCATTGAAGACAACTTTGGATGCTGTAGCTCCTCTGAAAAAGAGAGCTTTAAATCAGAAGTGCCTGACTCCGTGGTATAACTCACAAACTCGTACCTTAAAGCAGATAACCCATAAGTTGGAGAGGAAATGGCGTCTCACTAATTTAGAAAATCTTCACTTAGCCTGGAAAAAGAGTCTGTTGCTCTATAAAAAAGCCCTCCGTAAAGCTAGGACATCTTTCTACTCATCACTAATTGAAGAAAATAAGAACAACCCCAGGTTTCTTTTCAGCACTGTAGCCAGGCTGACAAAGAGTCAGAGCTCTATTGAGCTGAGTATTCCATTAACTTTAACTAGTAATGACTTCATGACTTTCTTTGCTAACAAAATTTTAACTATTAGAGAAAAAATTACTCATAACCATCCCAAAGACGTATCGTTATCTTTGGCTGCTTTCAGTGATGCCGGTATTTGGTTAGACTCTTTCTCTCCGATTGTTCTGTCTGAGTTATTTTCATTAGTTACTTCATCCAAACCATCAACATGTTTATTAGACCCCATTCCTACCAGGCTGCTCAAGGAAGCCCTACCATTATTTAATGCTTCGATCTTAAATATGATCAATCTATCTTTGTTAGTTGGCTATGTACCACAGGCTTTTAAGGTGGCAGTAATTAAACCATTACTTAAAAAGCCATCACTTGACCCAGCTATCTTAGCTAATTATAGGCCAATCTCCAACCTTCCTTTTCTCTCAAAAATTCTTGAAAGGGTAGTTGTAAAACAGCTAACTGATCATCTGCAGAGGAATGGTCTATTTGAAGAGTTTCAGTCAGGTTTTAGAATTCATCATAGTACAGAAACAGCATTAGTGAAGGTTACAAATGATCTTCTTATGGCTTCGGACAGTGGACTCATCTCTGTGCTTGTTCTGTTAGACCTCAGTGCTGCTTTTGATACTGTTGACCATAAAATTTTATTACAGAGTTTAGAGCATGCCATAGGTATTAAAGGCACTGCGCTGCGGTGGTTTGAATCATATTTGTCTAATAGATTACAATTTGTTCAAGTAAATGGGGAATCTTCTTCACAGACTAAAGTTAATTATGGAGTTCCACAAGGTTCTGTGCTAGGACCAATTTTATTCACTTTATACATGCTTCCCTTAGGCAGTATTATTAGACGGTATTGCTTAAATTTTCATTGTTACGCAGATGATACCCAGCTTTATCTATCCATGAAGCCAGAGGACACACACCAATTAGCTAAACTGCAGGATTGTCTTACAGACATAAAGACATGGATGACCTCTAATTTCCTGCTTTTAAACTCAGATAAAACTGAAGTTATTGTACTTGGCCCCACAAATCTTAGAAACATGGTGTCTAACCAGATCCTTACTCTGGATGGCATTACCCTGACCTCTAGTAACACTGTGAGAAATCTTGGAGTCATTTTTGATCAGGATATGTCATTCAAAGCGCATATTAAACAAATATGTAGGACTGCTTTTTTGCATTTACGCAATATCTCTAAAATTAGAAAGGTCTTGTCTCAGAGTGATGCTGAAAAACTAATTCATGCATTTATTTCCTCTAGGCTGGACTATTGTAATTCATTATTATCAGGTTGTCCTAAAAGTTCCCTAAAAAGCCTTCAGTTAATTCAAAATGCTGCAGCTAGAGTACTGACGGGGACTAGAAGGAGAGAGCATATCTCACCCATATTGGCCTCTCTTCATTGGCTTCCTGTTAATTCTAGAATAGAATTTAAAATTCTTCTTCTTACTTATAAGGTTTTGAATAATCAGGTCCCATCTTATCTTAGGGACCTTGTAGTACCATATCACCCCAATAGAGCGCTTCGCTCTCAGACTGCAGGCTTACTTGTAGTTCCTAGGGTTTGTAAGAGTAGAATGGGAGGCAGAGCCTTCAGCTTTCAGGCTCCTCTCCTGTGGAACCAGCTCCCAATTCAGATCAGGGAGACAGATACCCTCTCTACTTTTAAGATTAGGCTCTTTAAGATTAGGCTCTTTTTGCTCTGTATGCACCACTCTGCTTTTAATCATTAGTGATTGATCTCTGCTCCCCTCCACAGCATGTCTTTTTCCTGGTTCTCTCCCTCAGCCCCAACCAGTCCCAGCAGAAGACTGCCCCTCCCTGAGCCTGGTTCTGCTGGAGGTTTCTTCCTGTTAAAAGGGAGTTTTTCCTTCCCACTGTAGCCAAGTGCTTGCTCACAGGGGGTCGTTTTGACTGTTGGGGTTTTACATAATTATTGTATGGCCTTGCCTTACAATATAAAGCGCCTTGGGGCAACTGTTTGTTGTGATTTGGCGCTATATAAAAAAAAAAATTGATTGATTGATTGATTGATTGATTGCATGGACTTTGAGAAGTGATTTAGTGTCATGTTGGGGTGCTGCACCCAAATCTGAGCTCAGATTTCCTCTATCACATCACGTTTTTTGCAATCTGCATGTTCTACAAGTATATTGATGGATTACACAAAAGCTGTTCATTCACTCTCAGGTTTGACCCCACTATTCATGCACAAAAGCAGCTTCAAACACACAGTTTTTAAACCAGGTTCATGAAATGTGAACAAGAGCCGTAATGTCATTTATCGCACCGAAGACTTGTGCAAGACTGCAGCTTTTGCTTCAATGCTTGATATGAGAAATATTTTCATATCTCAGAAACGTGATACGATTGGCAAAAATTAAACACCAGATTCAAATTCAGCGTCCCCAAATTACCCAAATACCATTGAAAAACTCTAAGCAAGAAAAATCGTGTTGACCAGTGTAATATATAAATATAGAACACAATGCTAAATGTACCTGCGGCTGTATGAGCATGTAATCATTGAAAGAGTGTATAGAAAGAATGTGACTTTTTAACCCCTTAGAAAAGGTCAAGGTTAGCCATCTTTGAACTTGTCCAAGGTCTGTGTCCTAAGAATGCTCCCTGTGAACCTGAAGACCCTGGCAGTAATAGGACTGGAGCTATGCTGAGCACAAACGGACAGATGGATGGACGGACGCAAAGTCTTTGCAATACCCAAAGATGATCCTGTCTAATAAAATTTCTGGGGATGTGTTATGGTCTGGACGCAGGTTGAGGAGCGGTCCAGCGTCTGACTGAACCCAGCACTAAATAACCAGAAGCAGTTCCAAAAGAAACAATTTTATTTTCTTCCCACTGTGCTGTACACAAAATAAATGAGTCTGGTGGGGTGAAGAGGAGGCGCGCTCTCCCAGCGCCTCAACGGATTGGAGCCCGAACGTTCTGGACTCAGGAGTTCCGCTGACACCCCCCAGGTGGCTTTTCCCAAGACTGTACTCTGCGAAGGAGGAACAGAGGTGAGATTATTCAGTACTTATATCAAGAAACACTATTTAGAGGCACACTTATCAGCAACACGTTCAGGACTGATTTCAGGCTTAATTCAAAAGAACAGCTGCTCACAGCTTGTGGAGGATTACCAATCCGCACGCCACAGCCGCGAGGAGCAAAATGAGCAATTCTCTTCAATACTTAAATTTAGCTGTGCAACTACGCCACATTATATTCACAGATAAGCTTTTAAGGATAATCACCTCTGACGTGTGCTGACAGCGTTTGCCTCTCACCCTCGTCCTCCTTCACAGGTGTAATGTCAGCTTCTGGAGCGGCCCTCAACGTCCTCAAACGATCATCACACAGTCGTATTCTCCGGCCCCTAAGCCCAGATCACTGCTGGCTTAAATGCAGCTCTTCATCTCTTCATTGATACCATCTGAGAGTCCTCAGAACTGCACGTGAATGTCACAGGTGTCGTAAATCGTCCCGATTAGAGAATCGCACGAGTGCAACAGGTGCAGCAGATCACCGTGACAGAGGTGAGAGACTCTTCTGCAGCACATTCTCCCCAGAGATGAGCCCCAAACCACCTGGGAAGGAAAACAAGCACAAAAACCGCAAAACAATGTCCAGCCAAGCCCCCCAACACACAACAGGATGGCCGTCTTAAAGTGAGAATGGTGCATTTTTTACATTATTGTGTATCCTTTTCACAATAATACCCGAGGCCAAAATATGGCCATTAATATTGCAAAGGCCTTGCGTTCGTTTGACCGTCCATCTGTGCTCAATATAAGTCCAGTCCTATTACCGCCAAACTCTTCAAATTCACAGGGAACATTCTTGGGACACAGAGCTTAGACAAGTTCAAAAATGGCTAACCTTGACCTGTTTTAAGAGGTCAAGGTTAGAGGTTAGGTCCGTTTCCTATTTTTATGCTCATGTGGTCAAGGGTATTTTAGCATTGCGTTATATTTTTATCTTTTAATTATTTCATTGTGCTATTACTCATAGTTGATTTATTTTAATTGCAAAAGCTCTTTGAAATAGATAATTAACACCAGAATGTGGCACATAAATAAAGTTAATTATAATTACTGTTATAATAACATAGCTGGGTAAATAAAGACTAGTCTTCATCCTGGTGCAGGTAGAGGTCAGTAAACACAGGGAAGGCGGTCCGCAAGGCGACTGTGTGTGTGTGTGTGTGTGTGTGTGTGTGTGTGTGTGTGTGTGTGTGTGTGTGTGTGTGTGTGTGTGTGTGTGTGTGTGTGTGTGTGTGAGTGAAGGAGTAAACATAGAGGCAGTCCAACAACACACACAGAACATCAGTACACAACAGGACTGGGATGATACACTTGACTCCCTATACGACATGTATCACAACACTTGAGAAACGCAATTCCACCTGGATTGCAATTTGATATTACAACACATTGTAATTGTTTAGCTTTGTGTGAGACTAGACTATGGAGAAAAGTTAAATATACACTCTATAAAACTACAAAGAATTTACACAGTTGTGGTAAGACATTTACATACACTCATCACAGGCATGAATTTCATGCTAATTTTGTACTTTAAATGTTTTTTCTTTACACTGTTCTTTTGTCAGGGTGGAATAACTGCACAGCATACATCATTAATAACTTTAAAAACACAAACTGGTGCACAAGTCTGAATTTATTTTGGATCGTCTCTAATCCACAGGAGATCAAAATTATACATCCAGATTCAAATATAAACATATAACCCCCACTAATATTTGGTTAAGTGTCCCTTAACAACACTCATTGATGCATTGGATGAACTCAGTTCAATTATGAGCAGGATTTCCAACTAATAAATATATGTAGCCCCAACTCAAATAATGTGGATCCATTCCATGCAAGATAATTTAATTTAGTTGGGACTACATATATTTATTAGGTGGAAATCCTTCCCATTATTGAATTGAGTTCATCCAATGAGTTATTTGTTTGAGTGATACACTCAAAAAACTGATGCATTGGATTCCATCAAAAAAATATGTATTTTTTTTTATTCAATTTATTTTAATTAATATAGTGCCAAATCACAACAAAATTGCCTCAAGGTGCGTCACACAAGTAAGGTCTAACCTTACCAACCCCTAGAGCAAGCACACAGATGACGATGGTAAAGAAAAACTCCCTCTGAGGAAGAAACCTCAAGCAGACCAGACTCAAAGGGGTGACCCTCTGCTTGGGCCATGCTACCAACACAAATTACAAAACAATTCACAAAATGAATATACAGGAAATGTTGCCGTTCACAGGACAGGAGGGTTTCAGAAACAGACACCACACCCATCTCTGGATGGAGCCACACCTCAAATAGAGAGAAAAAAAAAACAGACTCAGGCATCAGAAAGACAACAAATACAGAATAATTTGTCAGCATTAAGCAACAAGAAAAACAGAAGAAATACTTAAAACCTTAAAATCTGATCTCACAGGGACAGGAAGCCAGTGAAGGGATGCCAAAATGGGTGTAATGTGGTCAAACTTTCTGCTTCGTGTCAAAAGTCTGGCTGCAGCATTTTGAACAAATTGGAGAGCCCTAATGCTAGACTGCAGTAAACCAGAAAATAGAACATTGCAGTAGTCCAATCTAGAAGAGACAAATGTATGGTCAGGGTCTCAGCATCAGCCATAGACAGGATGGGACGAATCTTAGCTATATTCTATATTCATCTCCTGTTGTGTTGGGGACTTTACACAGAGACTGCTACCTGCTGCTTTGGACTTGAACTAACAGTCTTTTTCAAGACTTTTTTTACTTTTTTATTTTTTAATTTTTAATTTTTTTTTTTTTTTTTTTACTTTTTACTGTGCTCCAACGCCTAAGGAAGACCTCTAACGGTCGAAACATCGCGACGGAGCACTTTTATCAGCTAACTTTTATTAGCGTTGGCAGGCTAACTAGCTTGCTAACGCTTTCGTTTTTATTTTTTTTTATTTTTATTTTATTTTAGCACCGTTGTCGTGCGTTGCCTGTGCTGCTTCATGGCCTGTTTGGTGCCTTGATTGGGGCACTCCTTCTGCTGAATCACCTTTGGATTATTTGCACATTATTTACTTTGTGTGTTTTTGGGAATCCGCTAGCTTAGCGTAGCTACTAGCTCTTAGCCGATTTAGCATGGCGGCTTCTCCTGTCTCTCCAGCACTTTTCTGCTCCGGGTGTGAAATGTTTAGTTATTCCTCGGCCTCCTTTAGCAGTAACGGTACTTGTAATAAGTGCAGCTTATTCGTAGCTTTGGAGGCCAGGCTGGGCGAAGTGGAGGCTCGGCTCCGCACCGTGGAAAATTCTACAGCTAGCCAGGCCCCTGTAGTCGGTGCGGACCAAGGTAGCTTAGCCGCCGTTAGTTACCCCCTGGCAGATCCCGTGCAGTCGGGAAGGCAGGCCGACTGGGTGACTGTGAGGAGGAAGCGTAGCCCTAAACAGAAGCCCCGTGTACACCGTCAACCCGTTCACATCTCTAACCGTTTTTCCCCACTCGACGACACACCCGCCGAGGATCAAACTCTGGTTATTGGCGACTCTGTTTTGAGAAATGTGAAGTTAGCGACACCAGCAACCATTGTCAATTGTCTTCCGGGGGCCAGAGCAGGCGACATCGAAGGACATTTGAAATTGCTGGCTAAGGCTAAGCGTAAATTTGGTAAGATTGTAATTCACGTCGGCAGTAATGACACTCGGTTACGCCAATCGGAGGTCACTAAAATTAACATTAAATCGGTGTGTAACTTTGCAAAAACAATGTCGGACTCTGTTGTTTTCTCTGGGCCCCTCCCCAATCAGACCGGGAGTGACATGTTTAGCCGCATGTTCTCCTTGAATTGCTGGCTGTCTGAGTGGTGTCCAAAAAATGAGGTGGGCTTCATTGATAATTGGCAAAGCTTCCGGGGAAAACCTGGTCTTGTTAGGAGAGACGGCATCCATCCCACTTTAGAGGGAGCAGCTCTCATTTCTAGAAATCTGGCCAATTTTTTTGGATCCTCCAAACTGTGACTGTCTAGCGTTGGGACCAGGAGGCAGAGCTGTGGTCTTATACACCTCTCTGCAGCTTCTCTCCCCCTGCCATCCCCTTATTACCCCATCCCCGTAGAGACGGTGCCTGCTCCCAGACCACCAATAACTAGCAAAAATCTATTTAAGCATAAAAATTCAAAAAGAAAAAATAATATAGCACCTTCAATTGCACCACAGACTAAAACAGTTAAATGTGGTCTATTAAACATTAGGTCTCTTTCTTCTAAGTCCCTGTTGGTAAATGATATAATAATTGATCAACGTATTGATTTATTCTGCCTAACAGAAACTTGGTTACAGCAGGATGAATATGTTAGTTTAAATGAGTCAACACCCCCGAGTCACACTAACTGTCAGAATGCTCGTAGCACGGGCCGGGGCGGAGGATTAGCAGCAATCTTCCATTCCAGCTTATTAATTAATCAAAAACCTAGACAGAGCTTTAATTCATTTGAAAGCTTGTCTCTTAGTCTTGTCCATCCAAATTGGAAGTCCCAAAAACCAGTTTTATTTGTTATTATCTATCGTCCACCTGGTCGTTACTGTGATTTTCTCTGTGAATTTTCAGACCTTTTGTCTGACTTAGTGCTTAGCTCAGATAAGATAATTATAGTGGGCGATTTTAACATCCACACAGATGCTGAGAATGACAGCCTCAACACTGCATTTAATCTATTATTAGACTCTATCGGCTTTGCTCAAAAAGTAAATGAGTCCACCCACCACTTTAATCATATTTTAGATCTTGTTCTGACTTATGGTATGGAAATAGAAGACTTATCAGTATTCCCTGAAAACTCCCTTCTGTCTGATCATTTTTTAATAACATTTACATTTACCCTGATGGACTACACTGCAGTGGGGAATAAGTTTCATTACACTAGAAGTCTTTCAGAAAGTGCTGTAACTAGGTTTAAGGATATGATTCCTTCTTTATGTTCTCTAATGTCATATACCAACACAGAGCAGAGTAGCTACCTAAACCTAGCTACTAGTATCTCGTCAGTAGTTTTACATCCTCATTGAAGACAACTTTGGATGCTGTAGCTCCTCTGAAAAAGAGAGCTTTAAATCAGAAGTGTCTGACTCCGTGGTATAACTCACAAACTCGTAGCTTAAAGCAGATAACCCGTAAGTTGGAGAGGAAATGGCGTCTCACTAATTTAGAAGATCTTCACTTAGCCTGGAAAAAGAGTTTGTTGCTCTATAAGAAAGCCCTCCGTGAAGCTAGGACATCTTTCTACTCATCACTAATTGAAGAAAATAAGAACAACCCCAGGTTTCTTTTCAGCACTGTAGCCAGGCTGACAAAGAGTCAGAGCTCTATTGAGCTGAGTATTCCATTAACTTTAACTAGTGATGACTTCATGACTTTCTTTGCTAACAAAATTTTGACTATTAGAGAAAAAATTACTCATAACCATCCCAAAGATGTATCGTTATCTTTGGCTGCTTTCAGTGATGCCGGTATTTGGTTAGACTCTTTCTCTCCGATTGTTCTGCCTGAGTTATTTTCATTAGTTACTTCATCCAAACCATCAACATGCTTATTAGACCCCATTCCTGCCAGGCTGCTCAAGGAAGTCCTACCATTATTTAATGCTTCAATCTTAAATATGATCAATCTATCTTTGTTAGTTGGTTATGTACCACAGGCCTTTAAGGTGGCAGTAATTAAACCATTACTTAAAAAGCCATCACTTGACCCAGCTATCTTAGCTAATTATAGGCCAATCTCCAACCTTCCTTTTCTCTCAAAGATTCTTGAGAGGGTAGTTGTAAAACAGCTAACTGATCACCTGCAGAGGAATGGTCTATTTGAAGAGTTTCAGTCAGGTTTTAGAATTCATCATAGTACAGAAACAGCATTAGTGAAGGTTACAAATGATCTTCTTATGGCTTCGGACAGTGGACTTATCTCTGTGCTTGTTCTGTTGGACCTCAGTGCTGCTTTTGATACTGTTGACCATAAAATTTTATTACAGAGATTAGAGCATGTCATAGGTATTAAAGGCACTGCGCTGCGGTGGTTTGAATCATATTTGTCTAATAGATTACAGTTTGTTCATGTAAATGGGGAATCCTCTTCACAGACTAAAGTTAATTATGGAGTTCCACAAGGTTCTGTGCTAGGACCAATTTTATTCACTTTATACATGCTTCCCTTGGGCAGTATTATTAGACGGTATTGCTTAAATTTTCATTGTTACGCAGATGATACCCAGCTTTATCTATCCATGAAGCCAGAGGATACACACCAATTAGCTAAACTGCAGGATTGTCTTACAGACATAAAGACATGGATGACCTCTAATTTCCTGCTTTTAAACTCAGATAAAACTGAAGTTATTGTACTTGGCCCCACAAATCTTAGAAGCATGGTGTCTAACCAGATCGTTACTCTGGATGGCATTTCCCTGATCTCTAGTAATACTGTGAGAAATCTTGGAGTTATTTTTGATCAGGATATGTCATTCAAAGCGCATATTAAACAAATATGTAGGACTGCCTTTTAGCATTTACGCAATATCTCTAAAATCAGAAAGGTCTTGTCTCAGAGTGATGCTGAAAAACTAATTCATGCATTTATTTCCTCTAGGCTGGACTATTGTAATTCATTATTATCAGGTTGTCCTAAAAGTTCCCTAAAAAGCCTTCAGTTGGTTCAAAATGCTGCAGCTAGAGTACTGACGGGGACTAGCAGGAGAGAGCATATCTCACCCGTGTTGGCCTCTCTTCATTGGCTTCCTGTTAATTCTAGAATAGAATTTAAAATTCTTCTTCTTACTTATAAGGTTTTGAATAATCAGGTCCCATCTTATCTTAGGGACCTCGTAGTACCATATTACCCCATTAGAGCGCTTCGCTCTCAGACTACGGGCTTACTTGTGGTTCCTAGGGTTTGTAAGAGTAGAATGGGAGGCAGAGCCTTTAGCTTTCAGGCTCCTCTCCTGTGGAACCAGCTCCCAATTCAGATCAGGGAGACAGATACCCTCTCTACTTTTAAGATTAGGCTTAAAACTTTCCTTTTCGCTAAGGCTTATAGTTAGGGCTGGATCGGGTGACCCTGGACCATCCCTTGGTTATGTTGCTTTAGACGTAGACTGTGGGGGGTTCCCATGATGCACTGTTTCTTTCTTTTTTTGCTCCGTATGCATCACTCTGCATTTAATCATTAGTGATCGATCTCTGCCCCCCTTCTCGGCATGTCTTTTTCCTGGTTCTTTCCCTCAGCCCCAACCAGTCTCAGCAGAAGACTGCCCCTCCCTGAGCCTGGTTCTGCTGGAGGTTTCTTCCTGTTAAAAGGGAGTTTTTCCTTCCCACTGTGGCCAAGTGCTTGCTCATAGGGGGTCGTTTTGACCGTTGGGGTTTTTCATGGTTATTGTATGGCCTTGCCTTGCAATATGGAGCGCCTTGGGGCAACTGTTTGTTGTGATTTGGCGCTATATAAGAAAAAAGTTGATTGATTGATTGATATTTCGCAGGTGGAAGAAAGCTGTCCTTGTAATATCTCTAATGTGGAGGTCAAAGGACAATGTAGGATCAAAAATTACCCCAAGGTTCCTCACTTTGTCATTGTGATGTATGACACACAAGCCTAGGCTAAGCATTAACTGGTCAAATTGATGCTGATGTCTCACTGGGCCGAGAACCATCATTTCTTCTTATCAGAGTTTAAAAGTAGGAAGTTGCTTGACATCCAGCTTCTCACTGATGCAAGGCAATCTTCTATGGATTTTATGTGGATGCGATTACCAGCAGTTATCGGCATGTATAACTGAGTATAATCATCATAGCAGTGAAAGGTAATCCCAAAATGTCGCAATATGAGCCCATAAAGGGAGAAAAGTAGGGGGCCTAATATGGACCCCTGTGGAACCCCAAATTTCATGTCACTAAGGGCCCTGTCCCACTGGCATTTAGGAGGATTTGCAGATGGAATGCGCACAAAAGTGGCCCACATCCGCCAAACAACCGCAATAACCGTGTAACATTCCTGTCTGAGTCGGCTGCCATCCAAACACGTCCGTGATCATCCGCAGAGGCACGCATGTCCGCAGCCAGGATTTTTGAATGGCTCGAAAATCCTGCTGTGGATGAGATCTGCATCACTGCCTGAACACATACTGAAGACATACGCAGGACATACACAACCAACGTGCTGCATATCCCCTGTCATCCGCTGATATCCACAACCGACGGGTTGGCACGGCTTGGTGGCGGACCGGGACAGCGTGCAAAACAGATATGACGCATGCCCAGCATGGCCACATCACGGTCGCAAATGGTATGTCGCGCATGCAGACAGAGTGGGCACGGATGAAGCGAGTGCATCACGGCTGCTGTGCCCCTCATGGGGGCGCTTCCGCGGTCACCTTCGCTTCTGTTCCCTGTTATATCCACTTTTCTTCCTCATGTATTCGCTGATCCACCCCGGGACATTTGTCATTTCCGCCCACCTTTGTTGCGGACACTCAGCTTTTGTCTCCTCATTTCATGCGCAAATCCTCCTAAACACCAGTGGGACAGGGCCGTAAGGTTAGAGGCAGTGTTACTGTACAAAACACAGTGAGAATGACTGGTCAGGTATAATGTCAACCACGCAAGGGCATTCCCAGTAATCCCAAAATGATTCTCCAGCCTATCGAGTAGAATATGATGATCCACAGTATCAAATGCAGCATTGAGCTCTAACAGCACCAGAACCATCTCAATGTAGTCTTAACTAAATTAAGTTACATTATCTTGCATGGATGTGTTTTATTTGAGTTGGGGCTACATATATTTATTAGATGGAAATACTGCACATAATTGAATTGAATTCATCCAATCAGCCATTTTTTGAGTGAAGCGGCACCTTATCCAGATTATTTCAGTCGCCTTCAATAAACTTCTGGCATAATTCTGGCTTGATATTTGACCACTCTTCTTGGCAGAGTTAGTAGGGTTCATTTAAATTTGTTGTTTCCTGGCATGGATCCAGCTTTTCCACAAATTTTCAGTAGGGTAAAGCGTTGGGAAGGCCATTTCAGAAGTTTAATGTTAGCCTGTTTTAACCAACCCACAACCAGTTTTGATGTGTGTTTTGGATCATTGTGAAACACTCTGTCATGGTTCGTGGTGGCTTGACCCTGAAGGTTGTAGGAGGCAAATGCAGACACACAGACACAGGTGTTGGAGTAAGAAAAAATAGCTTTATCTGGTAAGCAGGCAATAGGTTCGGTACACAGGAAATCGGTCAACGTAGTGGAGGTACAGGCAGATAACAAGCTGAGGCGGAGTCCAAAAAACAAGCACAGTTCCAAATACACTGCAACAGGAGTTCACAGGGCTGAGGCAGAGGCAAAGTCAAAAAACGAGCCGAGTTCAGGGATTCGACGAGGTGGAGGTCAGTAACACAGTCAAGGTCAGAAATATTACGAGGCAAAACAGGACAAAGGCGTGAGGCTGGTAAGTGCAAAATGCAACAATCTGGCGAGGGACTGTGAGACTGTGAGGACTTAAATACCAATGGAAGAATCAGGGAGTGAAATGAGGATCAGGTGTGCAGAAAGTGCTGGAAGGGGGCATAACCGGGGAAGACAAAGTTGAGTACAAGAGAGTGCTGTAAGACAAAAGCAAAGTGCACTGGGGCAAGATAATTAAGTGACAGAAAACTCAATGGTGCAAAACGTGACGTGCTTGACTAACCATAATAAACATGAACAAAACAGAGGGGGTGAAACTAAGAAATAAGGTGGCATGTCCAAGAATGGAAAACCACAAAACTAAAGATAACTAAAACGAGGACATGATACAGGCAAGTGAATGCAATAAACTATTGACTGAACTGGAAATAATGATGAACAAAAACAAAACCAGAGACTACAGAATATAGGTAACAAAAACATTATGCAAAGTAAAGAAACTAACCGACCAAAACCAAGACTTAAATGACTACATATAACGATATGAAAATTAACACCGCAAAATCCTTAGAGAAAGCCTAGCACCAAATAAGGGGAAAACCCAGACAAGAACCCCAGGCTGGGGCAGATCCTGACACACACATTGTTAGAACACCCAATTATGGGCTCTCTCCATAATTAACACCCAAGTTTCAACAATCTAGCTTTTGATTTGAAGTGACACAGAAGAATTTGAAGGAAGTCTTCTTCTTCATTATTCCATCCAGTTTGTTCGATGCACCAGTACCACTGTCATCACAACAGCCCCACAGTATGATGCTACTGCCACCATGCTTTACAGCTGTTGTTCTTAGGTTTGAAAGCCTCACCTTTACTCCTCCAAACATACCTGTTGTGACTGTATCCATATATCTCAATCTTTGTCTCGTCTTGCCATAAAAGTTTTCTCCAGAAGGCATTTGGCTTGTCCATGTGGGCAGCTGCAAATTTCATTCTACCCTGAAGGTTTTAATTTTGGAGCAGGGATTTCTTTGTTGGTGGGTGCCCTCTCAGTCCATGGTGATGTAAAACTGACTTCACTGTGGACAGTGACACTGGTGTTCCAGCAGTTTCCAGTTCATGGTAGACCTGAGCCTTGGTGATTCCTGGGTTGTTCCTGAACATCCTAACCAATTTACATTCATCTCAGGGTGACAATTTGGATCTTCCTTCAGACACTGGCAAAGTGGTGACACATTCGAATAACGTGTACTTTTGTACAGTTGTTTGAACTGATGATGTTATAATCTGACTGTAGAAATGGCTCCAAGAGACCTTCTCAATTGTGCAAATCTGTAATTCTCCTTCTTCAACCTTGAATGAGTTCCTTGGACCTTCCTGTTGTTCTGAGTATTGGTCAGGCCAATACGTGCTCTCAAACACATCCTTTTTATGCTGGCAAAGACAAACTAGCAGTTGCAATCAATCCTGATCACTAATGAGGAGGTAATAGACCTTGGCCTTATCATGTTAAGAGACATTTTAGAACTTTCAGCATCACGTATTAAAAGATTTAAGTGAATGTATGTGTTGTGGGCTGCCTGCTCTGTTCCTGCTGCTGCTGCTGTTTCTCTCCTCTGCACAGGCAGCACGCCTCAAGCTGATCGACACACCTGATCCACATGTCATGTATCACCTGTATATGAACCCCAGCTCTTCACTCCATCCTCGCCAGAATCTCAGCTAATCTTCCACAGTAGTAAGCTTGGCCTCTCTATTTTCCAAAATAGAATATTTTTGACTTTTTGGGGTTTCCACACACCTTCTGTCTGAGCCTTTGCTCAGAGCCGACATCTTCCTAATTGCTCCTGCACCAAAACCAGCTTCACCTGCAGCCTGTGCACGGAGCTCTCACACTCTGCATCTACCAACTAAGTGTTTGCTTTCCTTTTGCTCATATGAGCTGCTGCCCGCTGAACACTGCCTGGAATAATCATACAAACTGAACTGTGAACTGTTCCTGATAAGAACTACAAGCAGAAACTGAACTGAATCATTCTGTCTAACTGCCTGCATATCTGGACCAGCTGTGATAGTTTGTCACTGACTGACTGTGAGAATCACTTCTGGAAGTGACCGGCTCAGCACGCACTCATCTGTCTCTCCTCCCCAGGCACATCGACAGCTTGCAGGCATGCACCTGGCTCCAGATCCATCCCATCAGAACTGAAGACATCTGGGCTGCGGGTCCCCTGGTTCCCCCGCTGAGCGGGCTGGTCTCCACACGGCTAGATAGCCACGCACATTGGCTCACTTTTTCATCTTCTGTACTTAAGCTCCTTGTAATAAATCCATTTTCTAACATACCGTTCTCTGCTCCCTGCTCTTGGGTTAGTCTTCCACCCACGCCGAACCATCACAGTATGAATGCATTTGAGGATGTATGTATAATTTTGACCCTGTGTGGATTTGAGAAGATCCCAAATAAATTCAAATTTGGGCACACAATTGTTGTTTGTTTTTAAGTCATTAATGTTGTAGTTCAGGACGGATATATATATACAGTGAGGAAAATAAATATTTGAACACCCTGCGATTTTGCAAGTTCTCCCACTTATAAATCATGGAGGGGTCTGAAATTTTCATCTTAGGTGCATGTCCATTGGAAATCACAATGTATGATTTTTTTTTTAATAATTTATTTGTATGTTACTGCTGCAAATAAGTATTTGAACACCTGTGAAAATCAATGTTAATATTTGGTACAGTAGCCTTTGTTTGCAATTACAGAGGTCAAACGTTTCCTGTAGTTTCTCACCAGTTTGCACACACTGCAGCAGGGATTTTGGTCCACTCTTCCATACAGATCTTCTCTAGATCTTTCAGGTTTGGGGTTTCAGCTCCCTCCAAAGATTTTTTGTTGAGTTCAGGTCTGGAGACTGGCCAGGCCACTCCAGGACCTTCTTATGGAGCCCCTCCTTAGTTGCCCTGGCTGTGTGTTTGGGGTCATTGTCATGCTGGAAGACCCAGCCATGACCCATCTTCAATGCTCTTACTGAGGGAAGGAGGCTGTTTGCCAAAATCTCGCAATACATGACCCCATCCATCCTCCCTTCAATATGGTGTAGTCGTCCTGTCCCCTTTGCAGAAGAGCACCCCCAGAGTATGATGTTTCCACCCCCATGCTTCACAGTTGGGATGGTTTTCTTGGGGTTGTTCTCATCCTCTAAACATGGTAAGTACAGTTGATTCCAAAAAGCTCTATTCTGGTCTCATCTGACCACATGACCTTCTCCCATGCCTCCTCTGGATCATCCAGATGGTCACTGGTGAACTTCAAACGGGCCTGGACATGTGCTGGCTTGAGCAGGGGGACCTTGCTGCCCTGCAGGATTTTAAACCATGACAACATCATGTGTTACTAATGTAATCTTTGTGACTGTGGTCCCAGCTCTCTTCATGTCATTGACCAGGTCCTCTTGTGTAGTTCTGAGCTTTCTCAGAATCATCCTTACCCCACAAAGTGAGATCTTGCATGGAATCCCAGACCGATGGAGATTGATAGTCAATGTTCAGGCATTCTATGTGAAACGGTTGAAACCCAGCCTTAACCGGGGAGGGGGTCTGAGACACGCTTTGTCCCCTGTTTACAATGGGGTACTCAGGTCAAAGCAGTTTCAGTCTTTTGTTCATGGTAATGAGTCATTCACGTCATCAGGAGAGTCATCAAGGGAGCCATCAGGAGAGGCTTCTGTCCCATCATTAGGAGGGACAGCTGCCCTGTCATTAGGAGGGTGCTTACTAGTGCTATTGTTTAGTGACCAGCCTATAGCAGTCGGTCTCTCGGTAGGAGGGGTCTCGTTCGGTTTAAAACTTCAGCTTTTGTGGCTTCTGTTTTTTCTTCTCTACAAGAGTCAAGACAGAAGTCAGACTACCAGAGCAAGAATTTTAGCTGAGGAAGCTTCTGCGATTTGAAGCGAAATGTCCTCGCATCAAGCAACCCAGTCCAGTCGAAGATTCAAGCTTCTCTACTATGGAAACCACCTGGACAACTGAGAGCCTACACAGAAACATTGATAGTCATCTTGTGTTTCTTCCACTTTCTAATAAATAATCATAACAGTTGTTGTCTTCTATCAAGCTGCTTGCCTGTTGTCCTGTAGTCCATTCCAGCCTTGTTCAGGTCTACAGTTTTGTCTCTGGTGTCCTTAGACAGCTATGGTGGACAGAAATGGAATAAAAAGACGTATTTAAAAAAATGAATAAAACCACTTATTTACACATATTTGTAGTAACATAAATCAGACTTCATCACTTTTTCTTTTTTCTTTTTTTTTGTAAACTGCTGTCAATATATCTTTAACCACAGATTTTTCTCTATGGAAAACAGTTAAAAACAGTTTATTAGGGCTGGGTAATGATTATCAAGAGGCGTGCCACATTGCATCACCTCATATTCTTCTTGGACAAATATTTTTCCTGCTCAAAGTGGGAATCAGATGCCTCACACTGTGCAGCAAGCAGCAGGCCTGCTCGCTGCACACTGTGAAGCCCAAAGACATGGCTTCAAGGCTGACCTGAATCCCTGCATCGACACACCACACGTTCAGCTCGGACTGCAGCTCAGTGCTTTTAAACACACAAGGTGTCCCCTCACTCAATTCCCAGTTCACTTCTGCAGTATCCAGATTTTTCTGCTGGCTTCACTGATCTTAATTTTTATTTATTTATTTATTTTTGTTTCAGTTCTACTTGTGTACTTCCACACCAACAGGCAGCAGGTGTGGTGGCTATTGAGGGCAGCGATGCCGTAATTGGCACACTGTGCATTTTGTACAGCCCATTTCATGGCTTCAGCACAGGATATCCCCAGCTTCTACATTCCTGTTAGTTTCACAACCCAATAAGCTGCAGCGTGAGCGCCACCACAACTGCACCATTTTTGTTGTTCTCTCACATTTTCCATACTCATGTTCACCTCCGCATCCACATCATCCATCCTGCTTACTCCTGTGAAAAACAGCAACATTCCCAGAACATTCACAACTGTAGCAGCACAAACCAGTGAACACCTCAGTGGACAACACGTCACCCTCAGAGCTTATCAGCACTGACCGTGTCCACTCACTCACACTCTACAGTTGTTTTCAATCATCTGACCTGTCAGACAGTCAACTACAATGTGCTTCTTTATCTCTTCAACTGTCAGAGATCCCAGAAATCTCTCCCCTAAACAACATTCCATCATGGAAGTTCACCTCTTTTCCACACAGACTTGACAGCCGGCACCTCATCACCCTGGACTGCATGTCTACAAACCATCAGCAATGAACCATCACACAAAATTCTTGCCCAAACTATATCTCCAGTTTTGCTAAATAAACAGAAGATTAGTGACACTGGCAAGAAAATCTTTCTCTTTGAGAATGACTGAGTTCTGCTTTTTCCAGTAGAGGTGGGCGATACCGGGAATTTTGGTATTGATCTGATACCAAGTAAATACAGGCCCAGTATCTCCGATATCAATACCGATACTTTTTCATATTTAAGCTTCATAGATCCAAAGGATCCAAAAGACCTAGGATAGAATTTCGCCAAACATTGTACATGACAACAAAATACTTTATTATCACAATCAACATTTTTGTTTAAAAAATATTACTTAACTTAAAAAAAAATCTCCTGAGGTAGAGGGCTGACTCGAGGAGAGCGCTGAGTGGGTGGGCCAGGCTGAGCCTACCTGCATGGTGTCCGATCCCACTACCTAGATACACGGCACACACTCACCCTCTGATGAGTGTGGTTGTGTAAAACCAGCTCTCCGTCTCTGGGGTCCAACCTTCGTGTCTCCACGGGTATTACCCGGCAAGGCTACACAAGGGCTATTTAAGCTGGTGTCGAGGAGATTCGTCTAGCTGCTCACTGCCTCCATCCGGACGTCCACCCCGCTGAAGCTGGTCTCGCACCCCGGTTGAATAGCCTCCTCAGGAACCAGGATACGAACCGGCCACGCCCGTTAACGGCAGCTCTCCTCTTATGGATCAGGGCTCTTGGAATGTTGCTAGATTTTAAATTTAGTGACTCGTACAGCGAGTCCCCAGGATGTGTTATTTTTATTGAAAACCAGACTAACATTTTAGAGCACTTTGTTGTTGTGCACCCAATAAACTTAACTTTCACACCTTAAGAAGCATCAATAATCCAATGTCCGAGCCTTAGCACTTTGACTGCATGCTTGGAGTTTTATTGCAGGTTTTGCAAGGGCCGATAACATATTCATCATGAGTTATATGGTGATGATTTCACAACAGTAATACAAATACAATTAAAATAATGATTGGCTGAGATTTATTATTATTAATTAATTAATTAATTAATTAATTAATTACTCAGGCAGGCAGGGCGCCCTCTGGTGGTGGGCCAGCAGTACCTCCTCTTCTGGCGGCCCACACAACATGCATGGCTCCAATCCTCTCACTCCACGATTCCAATTAATGCTCACAAGATGGTCAAGTCTTGTGATCTTCTCGTAGCAGGGGAGTAGTGGCAACAGAATAACCCCGTTTTCTGGTGTTTCAACAAGTTATATATGTTCCTGACTCCAGTCGTCCTCAGATGATCTTGGCTACCATGGGGACACTGTTGACTCAAAACCTCCTCCCTTCTCCTTCTGCTTTACTGGAAATCTCTGCAGCCCCTACCAGTAACTTATTTCTCAAGTTCCTCTTTTCTGTTAACACTTAAGCTTTTCTGAGAATTCATTCTTTTAAATCATTTCTTGAAAATCACATCAATCATATTCAATCATTTCATTTCAACTCTCTTTCACATAAAAACAATTAATATGATCATATACAAACATTCTCATTCCTTATTATTCATTTCATATTTCACCAACATCTTAATCATTTGGTCAATTGTTTCACATCAGTTTTTCTTGCCCCACTTGCGACATCTTCTTCACTCCCTCTTTTTCTCTGACTCTGCACTCTTTATGAAAAACAACTCATATAATCATTCATTTCACTTACTCGTAAAATACATCTTCTAATCAACTCTTAATTTTAACACATTTGTTGTGAAAGTGTAGTGACACGGACCCACAACAGGGGGCGCAAATGAACGGTCAATAGATGAGCCAAAAAGTAACAATTTAATGTTGTGAAATGTGCACAACGAATATACAGACAATCTCAGAATATGATTACAGTCAAATTACAAAGGTGACGTGTGGGCAGGCTCAAGGATAGAAGACGTCTGTCCTGAGAAGGGCCGGAACCACACGATTTCTGCCACCACCGAACCTGGTGAATACTGGAGCCGCCAAGTCCCGAATTCCCAGGTGATCACCGTCTTCGACTGTCGGATCTGGTACTGCTGGCGAGAACAAAGACAGTCAAGTGTGGGTGTGTGTACACCCAGTAACAACAACGGTGGGAATGCCACCTCCACCTCTCACTCAATATGTGATGAGTACCGCAGTGATTCCTCAGGGGAAAAGAGTGCCGTCCTGCACTCACTCAGCTTCCACAGATAGAGGAACCGGTACTCCTGCAAACACTCACAATATACAGATATATTGTAACACAAAACGGCTGAGGATATTACCTTCAATGAAGTACGATATCTCGGCGATGAGGTGGAGATGATGTCTGGGTTTTATGGAGTGAGGTGATGAAGAATGAGTGACAGCTGTCAGGAAGTAATGAGTAACAGCTGTCACTCCCGGCTGTGTCCGTGGCGGCAGCGCCCTCTCGTGCCTGAAGCCCGCACTTCAGGCAGGGCGCCCTCTGGTGGTGGGCCAGCAGTACCTCCTCTTCTGGCGGCCCACACAACAACATTACTACTTCATTTGATCATACTTGTCATGTTAGAATCATTTTTAGATATATTCCCTCGTCTTCACCACCGAGTTCATTCCGTGGACCTCCCCATTTGCAATGGAAAAGTCCGGCATGACCTCACTTACTCCTGGAAGGTACCAAAAACTGTGCAGTTTAATTCAACAGCATGTATATTAATCCCATGGCACGTATTATACTCCAAGATGAAAACAAGCTGAGAGCAAGCTTAAAGTCATCTTTCCTGACAATGGTTGTTGGCTGGCGCCGCTGAGCCACGTGATGGCGCAACAACAAAAGACCAGAGGGGGGAGGGTGCGCTGCTCTGTGTTGTGTGGCACAGCGCAGCGCTGCTCTTACAGACAGAGAGTAGACTTTGATAAATCTGCCTGCGCAGCAGTCAGTGCGTGCAGCAGAAAAAAAAAAAGCTTGAGTATCGATCTTTTTACACAAGGATCGTTCAATATCAATACCAGCGTTGGAATCAATATTATCGATATTAGGATCGATCCGCCCACCTCTATTTTCCAGTGTTATCCCTCTCACCCCCATGTCAGTGTCCTCAGACCCTGAGGTTTTACTATATTTTCTTCTTGCCCCTATCTTGTCACACCTCTCACCATGGCTCCTCAAAATCCTCACCCGTATACATACACGGCACACCTCCACCACCATCACTCTGCTCAGCTGTCACCTCACTAATCTCCACACATGAAAAACACCAGCTGCTGCCCACACTCCAGACAGTACAGTCCAACAAAACAGGACCGTTTCAGACCACCATCTCAACCAAACCACTCATACATGAAGGAACTTCCAAGGCACTGAGTGAAGGAAAAGACAGGCTTAAGCACACAGAGGGTGGTGAAATCAATGACATTGGAAACAGGTGCATTTAGCAACATGACAGAAGGTACAGAAATGAACACTGAGAGAAAATGTCAAAATAAAAGCAACAGCAAAATAAAAAGGGAAGGACAAAAGGCCTTTATTGGCATTGTATATACATACAACGAAAATTGTCCTGTGCATTTATTCTAATTACAATTACAGTTAGACACAAACTAACCACTAGGAGCAATGGGCAGCCACAGTTCAGCACCCGTGGACCAACTCCAGATGTAGAGACGCTGTCTTGGTCAGGGACAGAGAAAAGAGCAGACCTTAAATAAGCAAATTTTTTGAAGGGAAGGGACAAACGGGATGTGTCCATGTAACCACACGGTTATATTAAAGTCTCCCCAATGAAAATATTATCGGTAGGGTCAAAGATTTTCAAATCATCAATCACAGTGCTACTAACTGAAAAAATAACTTTATTTTGTGGCATGGTATTGTAACCATAGGGACTGTAAAGGATAAAATACAACTCATCTATATTTTTAACTACAGTCATACAAGTCAATGGTATTTACAAACCTGCACATAACTGGTGCTCATGGTGCTCGTTTGTGTTAAAAATAAATGATGTACAACAGAAAACATGGAGAGGTGCTCTTTTCCTGCAATCTGTCAACAATGCTTTCCTCCTAAGAAGTGATTCCGTCTATATTCTGTGGTGCATCATTTATTTTTAGCATGCATGAGCACCAGTTATGTACACACCTGATTATTCACATGGACTTTGAAAGGTCTTATTCACATGGACCTGCACATTGCACATAGGGTTAATGTGATGTGCTAACACTAGCGGTGAACTGTTCACATGAGATGTATACAGGACCATGCGAATGACTTTCAGGGTTATATCCCAGATGGATACCAATATGAGGGAGACAGTCAGTGCTGAGGAACATCTATCACTTTTTCTCAGGTGACTTTTGGGCTATTAAACATTTCATGAGGACAACATAGATTTCACTAGTTTTACTAGATTTTGGAGTAATTTGTTCAAAGGTCAAGGTCACAGAATACATAGTGTGGAAACACCTACTTTGTACGAGGTCTATTAGAAAAGTATCCGACCTTATTATTTTTTTCAAAAACCATATGGATTTGAATCACGTGTGATTACATCAGACATGCTTGAACCCTCGTGGGCATGCGAGAGTTTTTTCACGCCTGTCAGTTACGTCATTCGCCTGTGGGCAGTCTTTCAGTGAGGAGTCACCCACCCTCTCGTCGTTTTTTTCATTGTTTAGGAATGGCTCAGAGACTGCTGCTTTGTTTGATCAAAATTTTTTTCAAAACTGTAAGGCACAACTGAGTGGACACCATTCGATAAATTCAGCTGGTTTTCGGTAAAGATTTTAACGGCTGATGAGAGATTTTGGTCTGGTAGTGTCGCCGTAAGGACGGCCCACGGCGCCTGACGGCGATCTGCGCTTCGAAGCGGCAGCGTCTCACCGTTTCAAGTTGAAAACTTCCACATTTCAGGCTCTGTTGACCCAGTAAGTCGTCAGAGAACAGAGAACTTTCTGAAGAAGTCGGCATGAGGAGTTTATTCGGACATTCCATTGTTAACGGACATTTTGTAATGAAAGAACGTGCGGGCTGAGTCGCATGTCGGGTCGGACCCGACCGCAGGAAAAACACCTCCGTTGGAAACCTTAACGGGCAAGTTGGAACATGCCCAAGCTGTTAAACAATTTCTCAGTTACTCACTTGTTGAAAGCCATCAAAAGCCGCCTGAATTTTACAAATGGTTTTCAACATGGAGGTGTTTTTCCTGTCACGGTGCACACAGATTTGCCGAGTCGTCACGGAAACGACTCGGCGAATTTGCGCGCACGTCTTTCATTAAAAAATGTCCTTAAACAGTGGAATGTCCGCATAAAGTCCTCATGCCGGCCTCTTCTGAATCTTCTCTGTTCTCTCGCGACGTCCTGGGTGAATTAAGCCTTAAATTAGGATGTTTTCAGGTCGAAACAGGCCGACGACGGCGCCTGGAAGCGCTGCGCGACGTCCCGCTCCGTGGGAAGTCCTTACACCGACAGAAACACCCCACAATCTCTCATCAGCCGTTAAACTTTTCACCGAAAACCAGCTTAATTTCTCGAATAGTGTCCACTCGGATATTCCTCACAGGTCCAGAAAAAATTTTGATATAGCAACGCGCGCCGTCTCGAGCAGCGTGTGAAACAAAGGAATTCAGCCGAGAGGGCGGGACCACATCTCACTCAAGGCCTGCCCACAGGGAAATGACGTCACCGACATGCGTGAAAAAACTCACGCATGCGCACGAGGGTTCAAGCATGATTGGTGTAATTGCACGTCATTCAAATCCATATAGTTAAAAAATAAAATAAAAGGGTCGGTTTATTATCTAATAAACCTCGTATATCTCAACAACCAAGAAGCCTTGACGGATTGAACATGGTGGGAATATTTATAGGATAGATATTTAGAGGTCATTATTTTGGAGTAGTTTGGTCAATGGTCAAGGAAATCATTGTCCAAAAAACACCTTTTTGGGATCCTCGGAACCCACAGAAGTTCGGAGGTCAGAATCTCCAAACTTCTGAGGGTTCTGAATGCAGCACAAGACATGTGACCTCCATGCCATTTAGCCCCTAAAACATAACTGCGCAGTATGATTAAACTGGTTATGACAGTACATCAGTACATGCTTGGATGCTTTCTTATTGTGTTTTAGAAATGTAGACAGTAGGGTGGGTAAAGTTACATTACTCATATACACTCACTGTCCACTTTATTAAGTACACCTTGCAAGTACCCGGTTGGGCCCCCCTTTTGCCTTGAGAACTGCCTTAATTCTTCATGGCATAGATTCAACAAGGTGTTGGAAATATTCCTAAGAGATATTTGTACATGATGGCATGAGAGCATCACACTGTCACCCATTCAACCCACCTGTCCATTCTCCCTTGACCTCTGACATCAACAAGGCATTTTCATCTACACAACTGCTGCTCAACGGACATCTTCTCTTTTTTCTGAACATTCTCTGTAAACCCTAGAGATGGTTTGGTGAACATCCCAGTAGATTAGCAGATCCTGAAATACTCAGACCAGTCTGTCTGGCACCAGCAACCATGCCACTTTCAAAGTTACATCCCCTTTTTTTCCCCATTCTGATTGCTTGGTTTGAACTTCAGCAAGTCGTTTTCACCACATTTAAATGCATTGAGTTGCAGCAACTAACAAGCAATTGAACAAGTGTACCTAATAAAGTGGCCGGTGAGTGTACAAGATACATAAGAACACAACAAAAACAAAACACCAAACCAGCAGAAGTCCATCCATCCATCCATTTTCTTCCGCTTTATCTGGAGTTGGGTCCCGGGGGCAGCAGCTCAAGCAAAGCTGCCCAGACCTCCCGATCCACACACACCTCCCCCAGGTCCTCCGGGGGAACCCCAAGGCGTTCCCAAGCCAGCCGAGAGACGTAGTCCCTCCAGCGTGTCCTGGGTCTTCCCCGGGGCCTCCTCCCAATGGGACGTGCCCGGAACACCTCTCCAGCAAAGCGTCCAGGGGGCATCCGAAAAAGATGCCCGAGCCACCTCAACTGGCTCCTTTCGATGTGGAGGAGCAGCGGCTCGACTCCGAGCTCCTCCCGAGTGACCGAGCTCCTCACCCTATCTCTAAGGGAGCGCCCAGCCACCCTGCAGAGGAAACTCATCTCGGCCGCTTGTACTCGCGATCTCGTTCTTTCGGTCATGAACCAAATCTCATGACCATAGGTGAGGATCGGAACGTAGATCAATCGGTAAATCGAGAGCTTTGCCCCCCTGCTCAGCTCTCTCTTCACCACGACGGTCCGATACAGCGACCGCATCACTGCAGACGCTGCATCGAGCCGTCTATCGATCTCATGCTCCATCCGTCCCTCACTCGTGAACAAGACCCCGAGATACTTAAACTCCTCCACTTGAGGCAAGGACACTCCACCAACCTGTAGAGGGCAAAGCACCGTTTTCTGGTCGAGAACCATGGCCTAGGATTTGGAGGGGCTGACTTTCATCCCCAGCAGAAGTCATCCAAACGTATTCTCACTCACTCACTCATCTTCAACTGCTTAGCCTAACTGGGGGTCACGGGGGGCTGGAGCCTATCCCAGCAGTCATAGAGCGCGAGGTGGGGTACACCCAGGACAGGACACCAGTCTGTCGCAGGGCCACATATAGACAAACAAACACAGTCACACCCACTTGCACACCTACGGACAATTTAAAGATTCCAAACCACTTAACCTGCATGTCTTTGGAAACCCACACAAACACGGGGAGAACATGCAAATTCCACACAGAAAGGCCGCAGGCGGGAATTGAACCCATGACCTTCTCGCTGTGAGGCAACAGTGCTAACCACTAATCCACCGTGCTGCCCCAAACTTATTCTGTGACCTAAAATAATGCAGTTTATGTAACCACAAACAAACATTATGTGCTCAAAAATAATGTGAAAGTTATTTCACGTTAAATATTTGAAAATGAAATTTTAAACACTGTTGTGTAGGTCTTTATTTTTACGTTAGTTTTTACAGTTTTATATCATATTTTGGAGTTTTAGCTTCTCTCTTTACTATGTGTGCACTGTGTAGTCCCTGAGGAACACCTCCAAGCATTTTGCATTTGATGCACGTACTTTGATATGTGTATTGATTTGTACTAAATAAATTCAGTCAACATTTTAAAATTGGTTCTTGTGATCTAAAATATGATTTAAGGTATAGCACGGGGGTCAAAGCCGTCAGGGCCCGAAGTGTTACCTTTGGTGTTTCTACACTTTGTGATAGAGGTGGGCGGATCAATCCTAATATCGATACCAACGCTGGTATTGATATTGAACGATCCTCGTGTAAAATGATCGATACAAGCTTTTTTCTCTCGCGCAAAGTGTACTCTCTGTCTGTAAGAGCAGCGCTGCTCTGTGTCACACAACACGGAGCAGCGCACCCTTGTACTGTGGTTTGTCAGCCCTCTACCTCAGGAGATTTTAAGTTGTGTTGAGTATCGGTATCGGTATCGGCGATGCTGGGCCCGTATTTACTTGGTATCGCCCACCTCTAGTTTGTGAGCAATGAAAACAACATAACTGCTGGACAACTAAACACAAAGCAAACAGCTGCTCTAACACAAATTAGCCTCACAACATTTACTCCTTCCCGTGCTGCTGGAATGTAAAACGCTGTGAGCTCAGGGCCCCGAACTGCAGCGAAAACTCGACCAAGCCCAGATTTCAGTCAGGCAAAACGGAAGTCTCCTGTTTCCTGCCTGTAGCTTTGGGTCCTGCGCAGCAGCCCGTGCGAGGCTGTCCTGGAGACCCCGCGCTACCTGCACCGCTATCGTCTCGGGTGAGTTTGTTACAATGTAGCTATTTCTCTCTTAATTCGAATAACTGCACCAAAGTTACAATCTTCGCGTAGTGCAGAGGAGCCGCAGACTACACTGCTACCGCAATCCGGACGCCACACTGTGCCCCGGCCGGGCAAACATGGCCATTTTCCACTGAATTCCCAAACATACCCCCCTCATCCAAGAGTATTCCAACATAACTCAGATTTAGCTCGCAAGGAGACATCGCAGCTCGGCTACGCAACTGCGTTTACACACCTAAAGCAAACAACGCCACCTCGTCACTGCTGAATCGAGGCTCTGCCGCGCAGAACCAGCGTTTTAAAAGCGTCACATCGGTTTGTTTTGAATGTCAAAGGCACACAAGCTAGCTGGACGGCTTTTGCTCGTCAGCTAACGCTAACGAAATGCAGCCCGGATGTTTTAAAATGTTCCGAAAGAGGAGCAGCGCTTGTTGGAATCGGACGTCTTGCAGTGTTTAGTCAGTGATGTGGCTGTAAAACGTTGCAGATGTTGTGGAATTTTGGAAAACGTTGTGGTAACGGAGTTTGAAAGCAGTAGCAGCTAGCTTGTAGCCAGCCAGCGGCTCCATTCATATCCTGCGCACTGAGAGCGACTAATGGCTCTGAGCCGCCTCAGCTGCTGCTTCTTCGAGCGCCAACCGCCGAGTCCACTCGCTCCTCTGTCAGACACTTGAGTGGTGTTCCTGGATGTTCTCTGCTCAGCTGTTGAGCAAGAAACCAGCGCTCGAAATGGTTTCACACTACGTGAAAACCGCGCGTTTTACGGTTGTGTTTCCGTCCGCTGATGTCTCGATAACATTATCTACTGTCCGATCTCACCACAATCATCTAACACTCTTTTTTTTTTTTTACTGGGCTTATACGTGAAGCGAGTTATGTTTCAACCAAAAGAATAAGGTGGCCGATTTACTGTTTGCAGTACTGTTGTTGATCTTCATTTGAACAGTCAGAATAAGACACTGCCATGTAAACAGCGTTTTCTGTTTGCTTGAACCAGAGTAAGGTCCTAATCATCGTAAGCAATAATCTAATTAAGTATTCTGATTGCTGAGGTGCATTGCAGACATAGACTACGTTTACATGCCGTTAATATTCGGGTTAAGGTCAATATTCCAGTTTCTGAATCATTAGGAATAAACCGTTTACATGCTTAAGCAGACAGAATTACTCCTGTATACATGGTCACTGGTATCATGTGGAATATCCCCATCTAAACAGCGACACATGGACAACATCCAGACGCACGGAGAACGTCATGACGCAAATATGCGTCATTTTAGTTTCTTCTTCCTCCTTCTACCGTCAATAAAAGACATTATATTCATGTCTTTCACTATACTAATGAAGTATTGGGTTTCCTCCTCACTCCAAAAGTGTGGTGCTGTGCTGCCGCATCTGGATGTCCCCATACTTGTTTACCTCTGCTTCTGTGGTGTCCGGTGGGTTGCGCGCGCCACATACAAGTAGTTGCCATACTCAAAAGACCAAGATTCCTTGCGGATAGGACATGCGCAGAACACAAAATAATGTTCCTTTCTATGGGGATATCCCGATGCGCGTTTATATGACCTGATATTCAGGTTAGAAAAGGAGTAACCCGGCGGTCTTATTCAGGTTTTTGCGGGTGTTTACATGGCCGTGCGCAACCGGGTTATTGCTAATATTCTGGTTATAAAAGGGTTATTGGCTGCATGTAAACATAATCAATGAAATGCCTTAATCAGACTGGCGTCCTACTGGAGCTTTAACAGCATTGCGCAACACGTAAAAAAGGCAGCTGTGAGCAATTAATCAGGCTAAATGAGACTATTGTCAATGTAATGTCATGTCCAGCAACATTTCAGAAGCACATCGCTGCTTGCTTCTTATTTACGACTCACAACAAGCTCAAGAAAGTTGACAGCTGTACAGCTTGGAATGTATTGTCACTGCTTACAGTGAGCTCCATCAGAAAGTGGGCAATAGGACTCTGTATTGTTTCTCAAAACTCAATATAATACATTGTACGTCCAATACCTACATATTACGACATTGATACATCCATCCATCCTACATCTGAGAGATGTAGACCCTCCAGCGTGTCCTGGGTCTTCCCTGGGGCCTCCTCCCAATGGGACGTGCCCGGAACACCTCTCCAGCGAGGCGTCCAGGGGGCATCCGGAAAAGATGCCCGAGCCACCTCAACTGGCTCCTTTCGATGTGGAGGAACAGCGGCTCGACTCCGAGCTCCTCCCGAGTGACCAAGCTCTTCACCCTATCTCCAAGGGAGCGCCCAGCCACCGTGCGGAGGACACTCATCTCGGCCACTTGTACTCGCGATCTCGTTCTTTCGGTCATGAGATTTGGAACGTAGATCGATCAATAAATCGAGAGCTTTGCCCCCTACTCAGCTCTCTCTTCACCACGACAGTCCGATACAGCGACCGCATCACTACAGATGCTGCATCGATCCGTCTATCGATCTCATGCTCCATCCGTCCTTCACTCGTGAACAAGACCCCGAGATACTTAAACTCCTCCACTTGAGGCAAGGACACTCCACCGACCTGAAGAGGTCAAAGCACCTTTTTCCGGTCGAGAACCATGGCCTCGGATTTGGAGGTGCTGATTTTCAGCCCGGACACTTCACACTTGGCTGCAAACCGCCCCAGTGCACGCTGAAGGTCCTGATTTGACGAAGCCAACAGAACCACATCGTCCACAAACAGCAGAGATGAGATTCTGTGGTTCCCAAACCAGATCCCCTCTACACCTTGGTTGCGCCTAGAAATATATAAGAATATAGTCCATAAAAATAATGAACAGAACCGGTGACAAAGGGCAGCCCTGGCGGAGGCCAACGTGCACTGGAAACAGGTTTGACTTACTATCGGCAATGCGAACCAAGCTCCTGCTGCGGTCATACAGGGACCGGATAGCCCTTAGCAAAGGACCCCGGACCCCGTATCCCCGGAGCAATCCCCTCAGGGTGCCCCGAGGGACACGGTCGAACGCCTTCTCCAGATCCACAAAACACATGTGGACTGGTTGGGCGAACTCCCATGAACCCTTGAGCACCCGATGGAGTGTGTAGAGCTGGTCCAGTGTGCTGCGACCAGGACGAAAACCACACTGCTCCTCCTGAATCCGAGGTTCGACCATCGGTCGAATTCTCCTCTCCAGTACTCTGGAATAGACCTTACCGGGGAGGCTGAGGAGTGTGATCCCCTTATAGTTGGAACACGGAGGGTGTGTTCTAACTAACTATTGATACATTTATGTGCTTAATATTGCTTACATTAATTTTATTTAAAAGTCTTCAGAAATTGTTGTGTGTGGTGTTTGTGTGTAACCCAGATTTTTAGTACTTGCTTGATGTGTGTTACATTAGTATTTTCTTTTGCATATTTTCACCTTTTCTTTGCTTTTACCCTATCCCAAATTGACGTCACAGCCTTCATGTTTGTTTGACAAGATTACTAGCCCCAAGAGCCTTAATCGTTTTCATAATTATCCTTTCTCTAACACTAACTGACCTGATTGTGAAGGTAGAACTCCAAACAGACCCAGTTATGCCCTTGCATAGGTAGTGCTTAAAAAATATTACTTCACATTCCCCTTTGTTATGGAGAAAAATTAAATTAAGCAAACATATTTTTATATTACTCAGCAGTTGCACTTACTGCAGAATTGTCGTAAAACTTAGGCACAGAGGAATATTAGTTGTTAACATTTTAGTTGTTAAATTTCCTATTATTATGTAAATAATAATAATAATAATACATAGTAATTTTAAATTACATTTTTAATGATTTTTTTTATTATTATTTTCAGCAGCAGTAGTGTGAAAAAATGTCTTCAAAGGTGGACTTTTTACACAAAGGTTGTTGTGGAGGGCTGTTTCATAATTTTTTTTCTGTCTGTGAGCCCCTATTTTGAACAATTAAGAATGGAGAACTTGTGTATTTATGTGGAAAGCGCTGTGTGTCTGATAGGTAAGAAGGTTTTAATCATGCTTTCATCTTGTGCCGTCCTCAAAAAGCAGACTTTAGACATAGGTGCGGCAAAGCATTAGTATTTTGTTTTTATTTATTTTTACCCGACACCATCAAAATATGGCCATCGGGTATTGCGAAGGCTTTCCGTCCGTCCGTCCATCTGTGTTCAGCATAAGTCTAGTCCTATTACTGCCAATGTCTTCAAATTCACAGGGAACATTTTTGGGACACCAACCTTAGACAAGCTCAGAGATGGCTAACCATAACTTATTTTAAGATGTCAAAAGGTCACATTCTGTTTCCTATTTTTGTGCTATGAATCATGCAAATGTGCTTTTTTGGGTTGGGGTGGGGTGGGGAGGGTGACAGCCAATCAGAGTAGAGAGGCACTGTGACGTCACTGGCTGGTCTCTCTCTGGCTGCTAATTCAACATAGTGGAATCCGCTCCAAAACCGCTGCGTTTCTGTGTAAATCTAACATGTTTCTCATATATGAGGTAAAAACTAGCAAGAAATAAACACTTCTAAAACTGGAAACACTGTTTTTGTAACATGATAACACCTTTGGAGTGATTTACAAGGCATCTCACAGACATGGCGTGCACGTGCATCACGTGGCAGAATCTGCTCCGAAACCATTGCGTGTCTTTGTAAATCTAACATGTTTCTCATGATGTGGAAGCTAATGAGAAATAATCACTTGTAAAACTGAAAATATTGTTTCTGTAACCTGATAACACCTCTGGAGTGAATTCACAAGACATCTTGCCGACGTCAGCATGCACAAACGTCACACACAGTCAAAGGTAACTGGTCTTTTCAAAAGCTCAAGTATGCGCACACGCAATCTGTCCCGCAGATGCCGTTAAAAGGTACATGCTCATACAGCCAAGGGTATTTTAGCATTGGGTTATATTGTAATCTTGCTGTTGCTGTGTTGCTCTGTTTTCAGCTTCTGTTTTAGCCGCGCAAACGCAGCCAGAGGATGTACACAAACTTTGAAGGAAAACAAAGCGTAAATGTTTTGAAAACTCACTGCAGATGTGCTGGTCTTGTTTGTTGTGTTGCCACCACCCTGTAAGGCACAGAAAGATGACACAGTGTTTTTTTGTTTGTTTGTTTTTGGTTTTTGCTCTGAGCCACTGCAGAAGCAATGGTCTTAACAGCTTGCAACATCCAATGCTGATATATCGAAAATACAGGGATGGGATTACCAGTACGCATACTGAATGCTTTATACTAGTACCAGGGATTAAAGTTCTCCATCGCTACAACGGATTTCCATCAGTTGGGGTGCCAAAAGGCAAATTTTGTGCCGACGCCGTCCTGACGCAGAATCAAGGCTGGATACAAGCTATAAAACTTACCACATTACAAAAATCAATTTTCAGTATAATGTCTCTGTTTTGTTTTGTTTTTTCCTCCTGGCAGCGAGCCATGTCTTATCTGCAGGAGCAGGAGGGGGCAGTGTGTTTGAGTGTAGATGTCTTACAGCGAGCAAAGAGCAGAGTTTTACAAACTTATTTTTAAACTTTTAATTTCTTTCAAAGTCTGCCCTAAAATGTCATCACTGTGGTTAAACTAAAACCGCAGCTGGAGACCTGCAACACATAACAATGAACACTGGCCATTCCAGCTTTTTCCATCTTAACCTATTGGTACCCCTGACCTTATTTCCGCAGAAGAGTCACCAAGCTCAGAACACACAGAAATACCACACAGGCCACACAAAACACCTCACAGAGCACCCCATGACCACCCGATGGCCACGCAATGACCACAGCACTTTCACTGCAGCAACAGCAGATCGTCCACTGACACGACCTGAGTGGCGTGTATTAAAAATGCGCAGAACACACTGGATATGTTGAATATGTTATGCAGCTGTCACACCTTGATGATTTAGCCAGCGTATGCTGACAGATCCATTTCCATCGAGCCATCCAGTTCAGTACTGGCTTGTCTGACTTGGTTTGCGTTTCTCCAGCTGACAGAACCCTTGTGTTTGGCATGGAACATGTAGATATCGGCAAGCGCGTCATCAAGCATGCATACGCTGTTGCGTGGCCTTTCCGCTCCACACGGGAGCCAAACAGAGGAATTTGATGTTTTGTTGTTGTTGTTCGTTTTTTTTTTGTTTTTTTTTTGCCTTAGTGGATCATGGGATTTATTTTCATCACGTGCAGAATGCTGAAGAGTCGACTGATGTCTGTGGTAAACGCTGACATGAATGAATGAGGTGCTGTGACAACTTTCAACTTTTAAAATAAGTTAATTTTCTTGTTGTGGAACAAAGTGCCGTGCTCTCTGGTTCAGGCTGAGAAACACACAAAACACAAAATGACTTCTTTTAAAATGCTACGTTCCTTCAGCCATGACAAGGAATTAAAGTATTTTCAGACATCTTTTTTCAAAAATCAGGACGCTTTATGTGGATACGTTTTCATCATGATGAAGCCGATTGAAGTGGAACACATAAGATAAAGACTTTTGTTCTGTGTGAATGGTTTTACAATTTGAAACAGTCTGAACTGTTTGCATGAGGACTGCAGCTTTCAGTTGTGCAGCCAGTCAATGGACAACATCAATGGATGGATTTTGACTTATGAGTAACTTACAAAAAACATGTGGCATAACTTACCTACAACTTATGGCCCGCGTATGCGGGACATATGACTCATATGGTGGCATATTTTGAAAATATCGGCGTCCTTCAACTTGCTATTAATTTAAACAAACTTATCCATAACGTATTTGATGCATGCCAGCATTTTTAATATGCTCGGCATATGCTGGCTGAATCGTCAATGTGTGACAGGGGTGTTACGCAGAAAGGTGTTTTTGTGTCACATTTACGTATCATGCGAATTTTAAGCTGCATGACAAAACTCACAACTGCTGCTTTCCTGTGTAAGGGGAGCCTAAGAATTAGACTAGTTAGGGAACCCACTAGGGCTGCATAATTTGATGAAAAAGTCATATTGTGGAAAATATTGGGTGATAGTAATTCCCCCCCCACCCACCCACAATTTTTAGGAATGTCTTGAGGTGATCAAAACAACCAGAATTGGGCCCAGTCAAGGATTTTTTATTTATTTGGATTGATTGATCAGTATCTGATAAATTTCGCAGAGTCGTGAAAGAAGTGTGTGTTCCGCTCGGTTCATTTCATATATGTGTGTGCCAACAGAGTGAGCGGGAAGTCAGCACTGCTGCTGCTTCACCACACAGTTTCAGTGCAGTTTTTAAAAAGCGCATCAACACTTTCCTTTGCTTTATGTCATTTATGTTTTCCAAAAGTACTTAAATTAATTTCTCACGCAGGAAAACATAAAATTAGACACCAATATCATCAAAATTGGTCAAGGTTAACCATTTCTACCAAATTTTCATGTTATAAACAGTTTGTTGATCTTTTTGATATTTCGGGCCATAGTGTCCTCATTTGAGGTCGGATGCATAACATACTATATATTTCTGGAATAGTGATGGTAGACGAGTAATTTTATATGCATATTGACACAGTTGGGACAATTAAAAATTGTTTATTGTTTATTGCCCCCTCCCTAAAATGCACGGAAGTTTGAAGAGGTCAACCCAAGTAAAAAATGTTCATAATCCATTAGGGAACCCAAAACCACTTTGAAACCCTTGTTCCCAGAGTTTGGTCACAGGGTCTACAGGCTGGTCTTCTACTAATACATAAGTCGATATTATTCACACAGATCATCAACAGTGCACATCAGTCTTGCTGTTTCATAAGATCAGTACAGACTCTGATAATAGGCAGCACTCTGTCCCACCTTTCATGTTTAAAAAGCAAAGTTAGTTCTCCTTTGTTTCAAATACACACTAATCTCTTTGTGATGAATGGTAAATGTAACGGTGCCTTTTCAGACAATCAGTCAGTCTGAGCAAAACTGTCTGCACTCCAGTCGGCTGTTTAGAGCAAATAAAACTGTACAAGGCTTATTACTGAAATCAGCACATGTGAATGGAGCAAGGAGAACTTCTGCTCATCGCTCGCACAGCTGTGTGCTCCCCCTGCTTCCCCATTCACAGGCACTGCAGACTGTTTTGCTGATCATCACTCCTTGCACCTGTCAATTTTTACAACACTCCAGTGAAATCCCTCACTTCTAGCACCAAAAAAGAAAACACTGCATTGCATTTTCATTTTTTGAACTGTAAGCTGGCATCAAAATAACTGAGCGGCTAAATATGGGTTGGTTTCTAGCTCATTCACACCAGAAAACAAGGTCTTAACAGTAGTCCTTGTCTGCTTGACACTGACGAGTGAGTGGTTTCACCAGACTAGGCCTCCAGTGCGACTTATATTCTGAAAAATCATGTATTCATTGCTAATCATAATGATAACAAGAGCAGTCAGAGGTTTCTGACGTCCATCAATCCGGATCTGTCTTGCAAATTAGGTGAGAACCCATGAAGTAGTTTTGACATAATCTTTCAAAGCCTGTTGTATAAAGTGAAACGTTGATCTAGAATCCGGATCTGGATCACCTCCAAAATTTAGTGGAGACTTCCATGCCCTAAAATCTACCTGTGGTGCAAATTTGGTGACAATCCGTGAAGTAGTTTTGACGTAATCCTTCAAAGCCAATATAAAGTGAAATCCTGAGCCTGGATCCGGATCACTTCCAAAGTTCATTGGAGTCTTCCATGTCCTAATATCTATCTGTGGTGCAAATATGTGGAGAACCCGTGAAGTAGTTTTGACGTAATCCTTAAAAGCCGATATAAAGTAAAATCTTAATCCATATCCAGATCACCAACAAAATTGAATGGAGTCTTCCATGGCATAATATGTATCTGTGGTGAAAATTTTGTCAAAATCTGTGCAGTAGTTTTGTTGTAATCTTGCTACCAGTAATCATTCAACGCCTGTATAAAATAAACTTGATCCAGATCACCTCTAAAATTCAGTGGTGCGAATTTGGTGAGAATCTGTGAAATAGTTTTGGCAGAATCCTTCAAGGACTATATAAAGTGAAATCTCGATCCAGAATCTGCATTCACAGACAACAGTAAATCACCAGTAAACCCCAACAGTAAATCACAAATAGTTCAGAGGGTTATAAATTTAAACATTTCTGGTGGACAATGCCCCCGGTCTCCCCTACAATACTCACACTTGCCGTGTGGCTGTGCCATGCTGAGTTCTTCCCCATGGAACAGAGGACGTTTTGGGCAAAAAACAGTTTTGGTTGGTTGTAGTTTGCCATCTGTGTACAGCGTTTGGAAAGAGGTGTTATTTGATTTAAAACGGCGATTCGCTTTTAAGTTATTGAGTCCGGAATGCATCAGAAATGCAACTGCTGTAAAAAGTCGTTAACACTTCAACAGAAATGCAATATGTGGAATAATTGTCATGATAACATCAAATTATCTGGTACCTTAGTTGGCTTTAAAGGGCTCTATAAGAACAGTATAATTACTTGTTATAATCTGATGAACCAGGCTTATAGATTTTTGTTATTGCTTTTGGGGATTGTGTAATGTGTTTGTCTGGTTGTGTTTGGAATTTTTTTGTTTGTTTATTGATTAATTCATATGGTTTGTGCTTGCCGTTTGTTGTTGTAAGGATGTGTGTGTGTGTGGGCCGTCCTTAAAGTGGTAGTAAAGCATGAAAAAACTCACGCATGCGCACGAAGGTTCAAGCTTGGCTGACGTAAAAACATGAATCAAATCCATATATTTTTTGCATAAAATAAAAAGGTCGGATACTTTTCTCACAGACCTCGTATGATTTTTTTTAATAATTTATTTTTATGTTACTGCTGCAAATAAGTATTTGAACACCTGTGAAAATCAATGTTAATATTTGGTACAGTAGCCTTTGTTTGCAATTACAGAGGTCAAACGTTTCCTGTAGTTTTTCACCAGGTTTTCTCACACTGCAGCAGGGATTTTGGTCCATACAGATCTTCTCTAGATCTTTCATATTTGGAGTTTCAGCTCCCTCCAAAGATTTTTATTGAGTTCAGGTCTGGAGACTGGCCAGGCCACTCCAGGACCTTTAAATCCTTCTTACGGAGCCCCTCCTTAGTTCCCCTGGCTGTGTGTTTGGGGTCATTGTCATGCTGGAAGACCCAGCCATGACCCATCTTCAATGCTCTTACTGAGGGAAGGAGGTTGTTTGCCAAAATCTCACAATGCATGACCCCCTCCATCCTCCCTTCAATACGGTGCAGTCTTCCTGTCTCCTTTGCAGAAGAGCACCCCAGAATATGATGTTTCCACCCCCATGCTTCACGGTTGGGATATGGTAAATGGAATTGATTCTAAAAAGCTCTATTCTGGTCTCATTCTTACCCCACAAAGTGAGATCTTGCATGGAATCCCAGACCGAGGGAGATTGACAGTCATCTTGTGTTTCTTCCACTTTCTAATAAATAATCATAGCAGTTGTTGTCTTCTACCAAGCTGCTTGCTTGTTGTCCTGTAGTCCATCCCACCCTTGTACAGGTCTAAGTTTTGTCCCTGGTGACCTTAGACAGCTCTTTGGTCTTGGCTATGGTGGACAGGTTGGAGTGTGATTGATTGAGTGTGTGAACAGGTGTCTTTTATACAGGTAACAAGTTCAAACAGGTGCAATTAATACAGGTAAAGAGTGCAGAATAAGAGGGCTTCTTAAAGAAAAATTAACAGGTCTCTGTGAGCCAGAATTCTTGCTGGTTTTTAGGCGTTCAAATACTTATTTGCAGCAGTAACATACAAATAAATTATTTTAAAAAATCATACATTGTGATTTCCGGATTTTTCTTTTTTTTCTTTTTTTTTTTGGATTATGTCTCTCACAGTGGACATGCACCTAAGATGAAAATTTCAGACCCCTCCATGATTTCTAAGTGGGAGAAATTGCAAAACCGCAGGGTGTTCAAATACTTATTTTCCTCACTGTATACATTTTACTTTTGTGGTAAAAGGGGTGGGGGTTTATAAGATTTTGCTTCTGCCCACACCCTTTCGGTCACACTGGTTCACTGTGAAATTGTTCTATTTGTGTTTTTTGTTATTGTTGAGTCTGTGTGCCCAATAAATTCATTAATTTATTCCAGAATGATCTGTCTTTCTAACTTTACTTGGCAGAGAGCTGCAGCAAACCCCACCACACCTGAAACGATTAATCGAGTAATTCGAATAATTCGATTACAAAAAATGTTTGAAGCAAATTCTTTGCCTCGAAGCTTTGTTTAAAGCTGTAGTACATATGCCAGGCCTGTAGGTGGCACTGTAACTGAGAAGACCGTAGAGCATGCCCATAACTAATGTAAGAGCTAATCAATGTGGCACGAGATGCTACAAGTTTACAAAGCCACATGCTGATTAAAATAAAGGGTTTTAAGAGAAAGGGTCTGTGCTGATCGTCTGAAACGGACTTATTATGCATTTAAAGTGAAGCAGTGTGTTTATATATATTTTTTTTGCTCCACTGGCTGCTCTCCACCTCCGCAGATGAAGCGAAAGGAAGCGCACTTTAAATTAATCATGTTTAACTATTAAAAAAAAAAAGCCTATATTCAGATTTGATAAGAGTTTTTATCAACAGGCTGTAGAGTTAATTTATCAGTGCAGCTGTTGTGGAAATGTTGCACTCCACAGCTGTTTTTTCAAAGGCTTTGTTATTCGCCAAGTATCCACAGAAAACAAGGAATTTGACTTCGGTTTGAGCTGCTCTGTACGGCATGAAGAAATATACACTAAACCCTGACTAAATCACAGTAATAAAAAGTGCAAATGAAATGTGCAATAAGGAAAAAAAAAATGTCCGCAGACTGAAGATTTCACAGAGCGCCTGGGCATATGGTTTGGCAAAGCTCCAAAACTCTTAATAATGTGAAAAAATAAATAATTACCTGGGAAATCAGAGAGAGGGAACATCCTAAACTTAAAAATCTGCATGATGGCACAGCGACATTGTGCCATTGCTTAGGGAGAGCCCTGCCACTACTGATATTGTTTAAAAATACAAAAGTACTTTTTTATCCGATTACTTGATTAATTGATAAAATAATTGATAGAATACTCGATTCCAAAAATATTCGATAGCTGCAGCCCTACCACACACAGAGCAGAGGATATTATTATTATTATTATTATTTTCCTTTACATGAGGGACAGTAACTTCAGTTTACGAACAAGAGAAGTGGGAGATATTGGTCCATTCCACGGCAGAGAACTGCGTTGTTGACTGCCCCACAAAAAAGGCACGTTAATGACAAACGATTAAAAACTGTCCGTGTGACGCGGTGGATGATTCTTGCTTCATCCACCGCAATTAAAGTCACTAAATGGGAACAGAGTCCCATTTGGTGACTTTAATCAGCACAAATAGTGGGTCATGATTAACGTCTTTAAATGGCTTTGATAGAGGTTGATGAATAAATTATGGACCCGCTGCTTCTAAATCGGAACCACCGGGTCCACAATCAACGTAGAGAAATGATCATTTTCCTGTTACACACCCTCAAAAACAACATAACGGCCCAACTGCAGCATAATTTTTTTTCAGGCAGCAGCGTAACAGGACATTACTCTGTCATAATGCTAGTGAGAACCCTGGCTTTAGACCAGAGCTCTCTGCATGGCTGTGAACCCTCTCCGCCACCTGACGCGCACCTGCTAAACGATGGAGACCACAAGGGCTGTGATTTGTCACTTTTACATTTTCACTCCATCTGCCATCATATTTTAATAGTTTTTTCAGTGCGCCCGCCGATTACATTTCGATCATGCATTGAAAGATTATTATGTATTTGCAATAGCATTTATTTTAGAAAAAACAAGTTCTTGAAATTACTTTTTTATTTACTGCAACAAAATTAAAATGACCCATTCTGGTGCACAAAAAGAAGAACATGTTAGTGGTCACATGGGAACTGTGGGATGAGGAACACAAAAACACACAAATGGCAGCATCAAGGCCCTGGATTGGATTGTACAGCGTATCAGGCAGCTGATAAGATAAGCACAGTGAAATATTTAAATTGTGTCTTATCCACAATGTACTGAGCAACTTGAGTGAATGAGAAATGCATTGAAATGTAAACTGTAGATTAAGAATAGGGATGAGTATCGAGAACCGTTCCTTTCGGGTATCGTTAAGAAATGATTTGATCCACCGACATCAATAAGGTTTTTGCTTAACGATTCTGTTATCGGTCCTTCAGAGTGGATGTTGTTTTTGGGGGTGTTTGTCAAGAAAATGTTAATTTCTCTACATTGATTACAGACCCTGCAGCGGGTCTGTAATCAACTTTTCTGCAGCGCGGCTTTGCTTTGAACCTTGAACCAATCGAAGCAGTGGTTTGCAGATTGAAGCAGTGCTTCGATCTATTGCTTAATTTATTTTTTCTTTCTTTCGCTTAATTTTCCCCCGCTAAAACCCTAAAGAGCATACGTCTGTGAGTATTATTTACCTTTTTATGTTAAACCGACCTGTTATGGTCTTCTGAAACAGTTGATAGATGTATTTTATAACTTAAAAATGGGAGCAATGCTAACGCGTTAGCATGTCTATGGCATTTTCAATGTTAAAAGTTAGTATTAAGCAGTTGCAGCCATCATCACGTTTGGGTGCATTTGTTTTCAAATTATAATATTTTTTAAATGTATTTTTGTTTATATGGGTGATTGTTTAACTATGGGCACTATTGGCCTTGTAAATGTAATTTCCACCACACCATTGCCTTACAATATAAAGCGCCTTGGGGCAACTGTTTGTTGTGATTTGGCGCTATATACATGTGCTCTGATGTCACTGTTTATCTCCATAGAAACTACCCAAACAATCTTTCATACAAACTGTTCAAAGGGACATTACAGTGTTGTGGTGGAAATTACAGCAATAGTGTGGGACAACTACATTTTGTTTAAAAAAAAATCACAACAGTTGTATGACATTGAATACCCCAATTATGTTTTGATTATTTTACTGATATTTTATTCAGAGATATTTTAAAACATTAGAAAAAATGTTTCTTTACCATTTATTTTTATCATTGAAGATCAAAAGTCTGGGTGTGGGACAAGCACAAAACGGCAATATTTGCATATAATGATGCTGAAAAAAGGTGAAAAAGTCATCATAGACTACTAGAACAAATTTCTTAACACACTTTCATTGTAAAGATAACTATAAAAGTGTGACATTTCCCCTTTTTTCTGTTTTTCATACAATATGATCAAAGGACATAATAAGTGCCCGTAGTCTAAGAATCACCCATATATTAATAATCTAATGATTATTATATGCAATATATACTTATTATATACAATCTTAGAGAAAGAGACGAAAATAACCTGAATAGAAACACAACAGAAAATATAAAACCAAGTAACAATGAAAATAAATAAATATAGAAATGTGTTTCCTGTGAACACCTAGTGACTCTTACACCTCCACTTCATCCCTGTTTTATTTAAGTTTAATGACAATTTGTTTCTGTCAAACCATATTTTCAATGTGTTAATTTCTTCAGTGATTTCCTCCAGAACTATCTGCCAAACTAGAAAACTGCTGCATCCTTGTAAGAGCAGAATGCTACTGGAATGAATTTGAATAAGGAAAGTTGTTGTTTTTTTTTTCCCCTCACCAAAATGGATGCTGCACTCACTGCAGTTTATTGTCTGGAATAGTTCCAGATTGCATTTCAGAGCTTCTAGAATTCAAACATTTTTGTGCGGGTGGTGTTGGGGGTAATTTTGGGTTTCAGCTTTTTTTTTTTTTCATCACTGTCATCCCTGAATCACTTTTGTGGTGATTAAAGTCACTAACTGGGACTCCTGTCTTGCTGGGAGAAAGAAACGAGAATCGTCCTCCGTTCTGTTCACACAGCTCCAAACACTGCGTGGCTCTCTGCCGATTCAAGTTAGAATGATACACTCAACAAAAATATAAACGCAACACTTTTGGTTTTGCTCCCATTTTGTATGAGATGAACTCAAAGATCTAAAACTTTTTCCACATACAAAATATCACCATTTTCCTCAAATATGAATGAATGAATGAAAACTGTTTATTTCGAACATTTGATACAACAACAATTACAAGATAGATCAGTAAAGAAAACAACAAAAAAGTTCCTACTGTGTACCCAACATGTCCGAAAAGGGGTAGGGTGAAGCATCAGCTTATTTATCCCTACCCCTTCTTCCCCACAACCAGTAATACCCTTTGCCACATATACACATAAATTCCTACACACCTAAACCGATATCAATATATATATATATATACATATATATACACATACATATACACATCAACATACATATACATATATACACATATATATACACAAACATAAATATACACCTACACATACCTACTTACATACAAAATACTATATATTTACAAGCCGAAGCAAAAAACAAAAACACCCTAACCCTCATTACCCTTCCTCCTCCCTATACCCAGAAAAAAACATATTTTTGTACCGCTGTTTGAACTGGTTCATGCTTGGACATTGCTTGAGCCCCACTCCCAATCTGTTCCACATCCTCACCCCACAGACAGAAATACAGAAACCTTTTAATGTTGTTCGTGCCCACTGATGCTTTAAATTAAATTTCCCCCTCAGACTGTAATCCCCTGATCTGTTAAAAAACATATTTTTAATATTTGCTGGAAGTAAATTGTTTATTGCTTTATACACAATTTGTACTGTTTGAAAATGAACCAAGTCTGTGAATTTTAAGAATTTGGATTGTAAAAATAGTGGATTTGTATGATCTCTATAGCCAGTATTATGAATAATTCTTATAGCTCTTTTCTGCATTACTGATAGTGATTGTGTTGTACCTTTATAAGTATTACCCCATACCTCTGCACAGTACTGTAAATATGGTAAAACCAGTGAGCAGTAAAGAATGCGGAGTGAGTTGTGGTCCAGAATATGTTTCGCTTTGTTTAGAACTGAAATGCTTCTTGACAGTTTACTTTGTATATGTTTTATATGAGTCTTCCAGTTTATCTTATCATCTATTATCACCCCCAGAAACTTATTTTCATGTACCCTTTCAATATCTACCCCCTCGACTTGTAACTGAACCTGTATGTCTGTATTACAATAGCCAAATATGTATTTTGTTTTACTTAAGTTTAATGATAATTTATTTCTGTCAAACCATATTTTCAATTTTCCCATTTCTATACTGATCCTCCTCAGTAACTCCTGCAAATCCCCCCCTGAACAAAAAATGCTTGTGTCATCTGCAAATAATACTAATTTTAATATTTTGGAAACATTGACAATATCATTTATATAAATTAGAAACAGTTTTGGACCCAATACTGACCCCTGTGGGACGCCACAAGCATTGTCCAAGCATGATGATGTATATTCCCCCAACTTCACAAACTGTTTTCTGTTACTTAAGTAGCTTCTCACCCAGTGCAACACCAACCCCCTAATCCCATACTGTTCAAGTTTATTGATTAATATGTCATGATTAATTGTATCAAAAGCCTTTTTAAGGTCTATAAATATTCCAACTGAATGTAATTTGTGGTCTATGGCGTTTGTAATCTCCTCAACTGATTCTATTAATGCAAGTGATGTTGAACTATGTGCTCTGAATCCATATTGACTATCAGTAAGTAATTTATGTTTATTTATGAATTTGTCTAATCTATTATTGAATAACTTTTCTAATAATTTGGAAAATTGTGGAAGCAAATATTGTTCACAAACCAGTCTAAATCTGTGATAGTGAGCACTTCTCCTTTGCTGAGATAATCCATGCCACCTCACAGGTGTGCCATATCAAGATGCTGATTAGACACCATGATTAGTGCACAGGTGTGCCTTAGACTGCCCACAATAAAAGGCCACTCTGAAAGGTGCAGTTTTATCACACAGCACAATGCCACAGATGTCGCAAGATTTGAGGGAGCGTGCAATTGGCATGCTGACAGCAGGAATGTCAACCAGAGCTGTTGCTCGTGTATTGAATGTTCATTTCTCTACCATTAGCCGTCTCCAAAGGCGTTTCAGAGAATTTGGCAGTACATCCAACCAGCCTCACAACCGCAGACCACGTGTAACCACACCAGCCCAGGACCTCCACATCCAGCATGTTCACCTCCAAGATCATCTGAGACCAGCCACTCGGACAACAGCTGAAACAGTCGGTTTGCATAACCAAAGAATTTCTGCACAAACTGTCAGAAACAGTCTCAGGGAAGCTCATCTGCATGCTCGTCGTCCTCATCGGGGTCTCGACCTGACTCCAGTTCGTCGTCGTAACCGACTTGAGTGGGCAAATGCTCATATTCGCTGGCGTTTGGCACGTTGGAGAGGTGTTCTCTTCACGGATGAATCCCGGTTCACACTGTTCAGGGCAGATGGCAGACAGCGTGTGTGGCGTCATGTGGGTGAGCGGTTTTCTGATGTCAATGTTGTGGATCGAGTGGCCTATGGTGGCGGTGGGGTTATGGTATGGGCAGGCGTCTGTTACGGACGAAGAACACAGGTGCATTTTATTGATGGCATTTTGAATGCACAGAGATACCGTGATGAGATCCTGAGGCCCATTGTTGTGCCATACATCCAAGAACATCATGTTGAATCAATGTTGCAGCAGGATAATGCACGGCCCCATGTTGCAAGGATCTGTACACAATTCTTGGAAGCTGAAAATGTCCCAGTTCTTGCATGGCCGGCATACTCACCGGACATGTCACCCATTGAGCATGTTTGGGATGCTCTGGACGGGCGTATACGACAGCGTGTACCAGTTCCTGCCAATATCCAGCAACTTCACACAGCCATTGAAGAGGAGTGGACCAACATTCCACAGGCCACAATTGACAACCTGATCAACTCTATGCGAAGGAGATGTGTTGCACTGCATGAGGCAAATGGTGGTCACACCAGATACTGACTGGTATCCCCCCCCCCCCCCCCAATAAAACAAAACTGCACCTTTCAGAGTGGCCTTTTATTGTGGGCAGTCTAAGGCAATATGACAAAGAGGACATAGTTACCCACAAACAAAACAGAGTTTTGCAGCTAGCTACCAACCTGTGACATCACCATGCTAACGTCTGCGAAATGTCTTGTAAATACAGTTGTGCTCAAAAGTTTACATACCCTGGCAGAATTTTTTGCTTTTTTGGCCATTTTTAAGAGAATATGAATGACAACACAAAAACTTTTTTTTCACTCATGGTTAGTGGTTGGGTGAAGCCATTTATTGTCAAACAACTGTGTTTCCTCTTTTTAAATCAAAATGACAAGAGAACTACCCAAATGAACCTGATCCAAAGTTTACATACCCCTGTTATTAATACTGTGTTTTGCACCTTTAACATCAGTGACAGCTTGGAGTCTTTTGTGGTAGTTGTGAACAAGGCTCTCTGATGGTGAAGCTGCCACTGAATATGTTTCGGACTTTATTTACATCAATTACAAAGAAATACAAACAATATGGCACTCTGTGGTAAATCTGCATGGAGTAGACAGTTCTCAAAACCTGAGTGACTGTGCAAGAAGTAGAAGAGTGATGAAAGCCACCAAGACACCCAGACACCCCAGAATAAGTTATAGGCTTGCTTGGCTGTGATTGGAGAAATTATGCACAGTGCAAGCTTTGCATTTTGCATCACCAGTTATCCATCTTCATGATGAAGTGGTATAGAGGAGGATTTTCTTAAAAAGAAGACCTGAAAGTTTAGCTACAAATTTCCAGAAGGTACACCTGAGATGCAAGCCTGGATTTGATCTGTTTTGGTGAAAGAAAATCCTTCTCTGCTCTACTCCACTATGAAGCTAAGAGAAGTGATGCAAAATGCAAAGCTTGCACTGTGCACAATTTCTCTAATCACAGCCACATAAGCCCATAACTTGGGGTGTCTGGGTTTCTTGGTGGCTTTCCTCACTCTTCTCCTTCTTGCACAGTCACTCAGTTTTTGAGAACTGTCTACTCCATGCAGATTTACCATAGAGTGTAAATAAAAAAAACAAGCAAACAAAAAAAATGGTAGGACTAGAAAATTGTTGACGGGGCGGGGGAAATAAAAAATGTATTTGTTTCCTACTTGTGGTACTAAACTTTGCATAGGATACCATGATTCTCTTTGTTTGACCAGTTCCTTCTTCCTTTGCTATTCCGATAACCCCTTTTCTTCTGTTTGCGCTGTATAAACTGGCATCAAATTTACAAGTAGCTGTCTTTTTTGTCCTTGCCATGCTACAAACCTTGAAATGAAGGAAATGTTATGCAATAAGAAAACATATACTTCCTCAAAAATGCATGATTTTACACATTTCAAAAGAGTAGTGTACACTTACTCACTCAATTATCTTCAACCACTTATCCAGGAGCAGGTCACAGGGAGCAGTGGACAAAATGTCTTCAACTTTTCTCCTCTCTTCCATTTCCACTGTTCCTATTGCAGCTTCATCTTGGTGAAACTACTGCAAACGGCATGTGATATCTTCCACCACATGGGTTTGTTTACATTGTAATAGCAACAGGGGAATCCCAAGAATAAAGCCTCATTTTGAATCATTGGGAAAAATGTTGAGAAATGTTGGTTTCTCAGAGTGCTAAAGATGGAAATCATTCCCTACTTTTTCTAGGTCAGGCTCAGAACCTCCCCCCCCACCCCCCAATTAACTGTGAGTTAGCCTTATGGAAATACCTTAATTTTGTAGCCAATACAATTAGTTAACTGGCAAAAGCACCAAAAACATAATGGAATTTCATCCAAGAACATCACCTCATGTTGCAGCAAGATAATGCACGGCCCCATGTTGCAAGGATCTGTACACAATTCTTGGAAGCTGAAAATGTCCCAGTTCTTGCATGACCGGCATACTCACCGGACATGTCACCCATTGAGCATGTTTGGGATGCTCTGGACCAGCGTATACGACAGTGTGTACCAGTTCCTGCCAATATCCAGCAACTTCGCACAGCCATTGAAGAGGAGTGGACCAACATTCCACAGGCCACAATTGACAACCTGATCAACTCTATGCGAAGGAGATGTGTTGCACTGCATGAGGCAAATGGTGGTCACACCAGATACTGACTGGTATCCCCCCCCCCCAATAAAACAAAACTGCACCTTTCAGAGTGGCCTTTTATTGTGGGCAGTCTAAGGCAGTATGACAAAGAGGACATAGTTACCCACAAACAAAACAGAGTTTTGCAGCTAGCTACCAACCTGTGACATCACCATGCTAACGTCCGCGAAATGTCTTGTAAATACAGTTGTGCTCAAAAGTTTACATACCCTGGCAGAATTTTTTGCTTTTTTGGCCATTTTTAAGAGAATATGAATGACAACACAAAAACTTTTTTTTCACTCATGGTTAGTGGTTGGGTGAAGCCATTTATTGTCAAACAACTGTGTTTCCTCTTTTTAAATCAAAATGACAAGAGAACTACCCAAATGAACCTGATCCAAAGTTTACATACCCCTGTTATTAATACTGTGTTTTGCACCTTTAACATCAGTGACAGCTTGGAGTCTTTTGTGGTAGTTGTGAACAAGGCTCTCTGATGGTGAAGCTGCCACTGAATATGTTTCGGACTTTATTTACATCAATTACAAAGAAATACAAACAATATGGCACTCTGTGGTAAATCTGCATGGAGTAGACAGTTCTCAAAACCTGAGGCAAATGGTGGTCACACCAGATACTGACTGGTATCCCCCCCAATAAAACAAAGCTGCACCTTTCAGAGTGGCCTTTTATTGTGGACAGTCTAAGGCACACCTGTGCACTAATCATGGTGTCTAATCAGCATCTTGGTATGGCACACCTGTGAGGTGGGATGGATTATCTCAGCAAAGGAGAAGTGCTCACTATCACAGATTTAGACTGGTTTGTGAACAATATTTGAGGGAAATGGTGATATTGTGTATGTGGTAAAAGTTTTAGATCTTTGAGTTCATCTCATACAAAATGGGAGCAAAACCAAAAGTGTTGTGTTTATATTTTTGTTGAGTGTAGAACATATTTATTATCAGTCAAACTGGGAAAACAATATACACTGTGAAAGAGGAGACCATAAGGAACAAAAAAAATCCAACAGTAAGAATACAGTAGTTGTAATTTTAATTATCATGTACCTTTTAAAAACACTAGCAGTAAGAGTAGAAAAAAAACATTTTTAATGTTATTAAATTCACATATCAATATGTTTTCATATTTAAACTAGAGAATCTTAAATAACACATGCAAGGGTTTACTGAAGTTCTAAGACACTTTGAGTAATTACACAGGTTAGAGATGGCCATCTATTCGTTATACCAAGACATATGTGATGCAAATGACCAGTGTCAAAAAAACAGAAAAGTCTATGGATGTGACATTGAACTTATAAACGTGTTTTCAAAACAAATATGTCATAACAGCTTTTTACCAAATAAGTAAGTTGTTTGAATTGCTTATTCTCAATAAGACCACATTCAATTTTAACAATTGTCAAAATACTTACCACTAAGTACCTTAATTATAGGTAATATCAAGTCACATTTAACAAGCTATGTGTAATTCTAACATCAAAATCGATAAAACACCAAACCATGCATTATGGTCCTACAAAGTAAGTATATATAGGTTTTAAATGTTTCGGTAACACTATATATTTGGTCAGAAAAAGTCTGGGAGACCTAAACATGTAAACAAGTAAAATGTCTATGGTCTACGGACAACAGCACAACATGTGGAGACATGATGAAGAATAAGTGTGCGTCAATGTTGAAGTAAGGTGTAAATAGCTTACAAAAAACCTTTTGTCACCTTGACACAGAATTGATGCATTAGAACTTTGTTGTAAATAATTTGATCCACAACATTGGATTTTTTTGGAAAATATAGAGAAGTGCAGAATAGTAAAACAAAAAAAAAAAATCACCAGAAAACAGGATAGATAAAGCAGGAGATGGAGTGATATAGCAGGCATAAAGGTTGTTTACTAATATTTGTAATCAATGATAATAGGTTAGGAGACTTTAAGCATTAAGGTGCTGTTTGGTTTACGGACATGATGTACAATAATTCGTGAGTTTCGTGGAAGATCGAGAACCACCACCAAGCATGCTGAGACTGAAATTCATAAATACCATTGTGTTCAGCGTCATTGTTCATACTGACAACTGAATAACCAGTTTTATGGCCCAGTCACACGGCATTTAACGAAGGGCAACGAAGCCCTGACGAAACAAGAAATCTGGACTTTTGTTGATTTTCGTTGGCATCGTTTAACCTTCACTCAGCTTAGTTCCTGCAGCTGGCGCTTCGTCAGGATTTCTAAACTGCTGAAAAATTTGAACGAAGGGCAACGAAAACCTCATGTCATCCGTTTTTCGTTTTGCTGTTCTTGATGTTTTTTTTTATCGTTTGCTTAGTTTTTGTAATGTTAGTGTTTAGTTTGACTTCGTTCAACCAGCTGAATGTTTTCACACAGTGCAGAAGCCAGTTTATGAACGCTGCTGCTGCTGCTGCATTCATGTACCGTTGGAAATTACAGGGCAAACTCAGCCTGTTTGCTTGGATTTTTTTTTTTTTAATCGGGGTGGGGGGGTCAGCTTCAATGGGCTCAGGCACCTTTATATGGGTAAGAATTAATCTTTGTGTGGATACAATTAATTATTTTGCCACAAGCAACTGCTGAATTTGAAACAACACAAAAGTTGTGTAATTTCCAAAGGTACTTGAACGCAGCGGCAGCAGCAGCTCCTGCATGCATTTATTATTTTTTTTATTAAATATAACTATGAGTGTAGGAATGACAATCCTACATGTGTCAATAGAATTCAAAAGATTATATAAGTTTAGGTTTATATAGGTTTATATAGCTATATAGGTTTAAACTCTCTTTTGTTCCCATATCAGTGGTTTTGTTAAATAAGACAAGACAGTAGGAATGTGTTTTTTTTTTTTTTTTTATTGTTGAATTGTAATTATGTTATTTATTGGGCACATGCAATATACTGAAGTCACTTTATTTGCAAATGCACTTTACTTGGGATTGTGCAATATCATGACATGGTCATATTCCTTTTGTTGAAATTGTGCAGACCAGTTGACTGTTGTAATGTTGTCTGTGTGTTTGGATGTTAAATGTTGTGAATGTTGTTTATGTGTTAAACAACACTGTGAGCCCAAGACAAATTTCCCCTGTGGGGACAATAAAGTTTAACCTAACCTATAAAGATCTGTTCTGTAAGACAGAGTTCACGTTGTGGATCAGCTGCAGCTGGTTGAATTAACCGCACATGTGAGTCAGTGTGCGGTGTTCACACGGACTAATCAGTTTACTGCTCTGATATATTCAGTCATTTTTACACTTATATTTATTCCCCCTTTTGGCAGTTTTCTGTTTATATATATATATAATATTTGTGTGTGTATGTATGTATGTATGTATGTATGTGTATATATATATATATGTATATATATATGTGTGTATGTATGTATATATATGTGTATATATAT